>NC_067399.1:313073955-313173955 GCF_016432865.1 Antechinus flavipes | reverse complement strand
ATTGGAAGAAATTTTAAAGGTAACCTGACCTGACATACTGGGAAGTTTAGAATTCACTTCTGCATCTCTAATAGAAAAAATAATCATCCTTTGTTTAAAGACCTCCAGTGATAAGACTCTCATTATCTTGTGAGAACAACTTCTATCATTAGATAGTGATGATGAATAAAGTCCTTTCTAATACTAGGTCAAAAATGCTCTTCTTAAGTTTTATTCTATTTAACTCCTTTCTGGCAACATTTACCAAATTAGGTCTCTCTTGCTCATGATAATCTTTCAGATAGTTAAAGGATTTATTATATCTCCTTTTCATTTTGTCTTTTCTGTGCTAAATACTCAGTTTCTTAAATAATCTTCGATTAACATGAGTTCCAAACATCTTCCTTCAGACTCATGGTAAGTTGTCATAAAATCATAGAATAGATTAGAAGAGCAGTTTGAAGTCCTGTTGTCTTTTTGATACATGAGCAGAAATTCCCTCTACAGTGTCCCTGACAAGTTGTCATCCAAATGTTACATGTAATTCTGAAGTGCAAGAAACTTATTAGGTACTTGGATGGCTCTAATTATGAGTATGAGATGACCCTCTTCCTTCCCCTCTCCATGTAGGTTGGTGTCCCAGAAGGCCCAAAATATAATTATAATTTATTAACAGGATATTAACATGCTCTAGTAACTTTATGAGGTACAAACATCTATTTTTAAATGTGTGCTTCTATACCACCAGGCTCACTCTTCCCAGGGATGCTGTGTATTTGTAGGAATCTTTGTTATAATTTTCTGGGGGAAAATGCATTATAACCAACTGTTCTTTCTATACCATTTGAGTAATTGTTTTTGCTAAAGTGAAACCAACTACTGGCTATTTGTTAAAGAGAAGTGCACCTATAGGGGCTTATGAACAACAATCTTAGTATTAATTTCTCACAGGATTACCCTAGAATCCAAAGAGGAATTAACCTTTTAGGAACTTAACCCACAAGTACAAGTTCAAACAGGAATAGCACTTGAGAGGGCATATTATATCAACTTTTTTTTTCTTTAATATTTCTTTTCTTTTCATCACATTATTATAGATGTGGTTTGAGGTTACTCTCTCTCTCATTCTGGATACTATAATTTTAAAATTATTTTCTTGTTCTATTAACTTTATTTTGGCTGTGATATCATATTGACTCATTTTGATCTTGTATTCTACCAAACCCTATGTGTTTTTACATCGATTGAGCTACATATGTCCTATACTTCTTATTTATTCTTTTTTAGCATATATATTTCATATATTCATATATGCTTTACATTTATACCTACTGACTTTCATCTTTATTATATTAGATTTGTGCTATTGTTCTAGCCTGTTGAAATCTTTTGGGATCATGCTTCTGCTATATAACATACTAGCAATGTCCCCCCACTTTGTTTTGTCAAACATTTGATGAGCAGATTCATCTTCATTGGATACCTTAATAAAAATGTTATTGTCCTTTTAAAATTATGGTGAATAAAACTGAACTCAGTACTTCAGATGTAATAATCAACTAATCAACAAACATTTATTAAATATTTATTATGTACCTGGGACTGTGTTAGGTAATGAGGATACAAGTACAGAAAGCAGAATTTATAGTAGTGCCATATTGCTTGGTATTTAAGCTGAGGTTGAATAAAGAAGTTAAAAGTCCTTTTCATACAATCAGAAGACCTTGACATTTCCTTATCTTTGGGACCTTGGACAAATCATTTAAACTTAACCATCTTTAACAATAGTTAAAAACTGTTATTTTTTATTTTCTCCAATTATATGTAACATAATTTTTTAAGGTTACATTTTCTTTACATTTGCCATATAAATCACATTGGGATAGAAAAATCAGAACAAAAGGAAAAATCACAAGACAAAAAACCAGAAGAAAAGAAAAGAAAAAAGCTGAAAATAATATATGTTGATCTACATTCAATTTCCATAGTTCTCCCTCTAGTATTGGTATTGGATGGTATTGTCCATCCAAAATTTATTGGGAGTGCCTAGGATCACTGAAATGACAAGAACCAAGTCCATCGTAGTTGTTCATCACACAATCCTGCTGTTGCAATGTACAATCCTTTCCTGATTCCATTTGCTTCACTCAGCATCAATTCATGTAATTATTTTCAGGCCTTTCTAAAATCAGCCTATTTATAATTTTTATAACAACAATAATTTTCCATTAATTTTATATACCATAAATTTTCTTTTTTTTAAAATAATTTTTTATTGATAGAACGCATGCCAGGGTACTTTTATATACCATAAATTTTCAACCATTCCCCAGTTGATGGGCCTATATTCATCTTACAGTTTGTTGCCATCACAAAGAGTTGCTATAAACATTTTTGCACATGTGGGTCCTTTCCCCTCTTTCATGATTTCTTTGGGATACAGACCCAGTAGTGACACTCTTGGATCAAAGGGTATACACAGTTTTATAGCCTTTTGGACATAGTTTCAAATTGCTCTGCAAAATACTGGGTCATTTCTGAACTTCACCACCAATGCATTAATGTCCCAGTTTTCCTACATCTCCTCCAACATTTATCATTTTCTTTTTCTATCATTTTAGCCAATCTGATAGATGTAAAATGGTATCACAGAGTTGTTTTTAATGTGCATTGACTTAGAGCATGTTTTTCATATGACTGTAGATGGCTTTAATTTCTTCATCTGAGTATTCTTTGTTCATATTCTTTGACCATTCATCTTTTTTAATATTAAAAATGAGAAGATTGGACTAAATTTCTCGTTCCTTCCATTTCTCTGATTTTATTCATTTCTAAAAATATTCTATGACTGTAGCACATGGATATGTTGTTGTTATTCTTTTTAGTAACCACACCATACTATTATCTCATGTTTAACTTGTGTTCACCTAAACATTGTAATCATTTTTCCGTAACTATAGTAAAACCAGGTCCCTTTCATTCTTCACTTGTAGCATAATTTTTGTATTTGTTATGTCATCCCTGTTACATTTATTCCTATTAAATTTTATCTTGTTTATTTAAGCCTCAAATTCCTATGAAATTATTTAAAATCTCGCTCTTGTCATCTATTATATTAATTGTCTCTGCAAGCTTTGTACCATTGGATATTTTACTAAGATTATGTATGTTTTCATCCAGATTATGTTGAAAAACAAAACACAACAGAAAAGACTAAAGGCAAAAATTCATTGTACTGTTCTGACAGAGACTTCCTTTAAGGCTAACTGAGTCATCAATTAACCCTCTTTGGATATATTGTCCTTCTATACTTAGTTATCTATCTATGTATAAATATTATCATCTTATATATAAGGATATCATGAAATCATTGTCACAGTTATGATATATTATTCCTATAGTATTCCTCCGATCCCCATTGCCATCAGCAGTGGAAATGGTAGTATTTTGACATGACTTCTTACTGAATCAATATTAACTCCAAATAATCATAAACTTTCTATTTATTTATTGTTTTGGAATTCTGTCAGGAATCAACTTTAAAGTTACCTACTTGTCTTTTCTATAAAGTGCTATCTACTCTCTTTTGAGAATTATAATAGCATTTCTCTCTTTTTTTTATATGTATGTCCCGCTATATAATTCTTTAAAGTTTAATAACCAATGTAGACATAAGATCATATGCAAGTTCCATTTAGTACTGTGAAATATAATTGATCTACTTACCTTCGTTCAAAATGATTGGCGATTTCCCTATTATCTTCTTGTATAATTTAGACAACTCTTTCATCTTTATATAGAAAAACTTATTTTCTTTTGAAACAAAATGGGAATTGATTATTTCTGCTGTCATCTGTTAGCAGTATAATGTTCTTTAAGTCATGGAACTATATTTTCCCCATTCTTTCTTTCTCTCTCCTTTTCCTTCCTTCCTTCTTCCCTTCTTCATTTGTTTCTTTTTTCCTTCCTTCCTTTATTTCTTGAAAACCTTAACTGTATTTCTTGTTGATTTTAGCATTTTTTTTCACTTGCCACAACTGTTTAAGGTTTTAGTTTTTCTGACACTATTTATATAGATTAATGTTTCTAGCTAAGTGGCATAGTGGATAAAACACTGGCCTGAAATCAGAAAGGAGTTCAAATCTTGCCTGTAACACTTCCTAGCTGTGTGTCTCTAGGCAAGTAACTTATTCTATTTGCCTCAGTTTCTCCATCTGTAAAATATTGCTAATTATAGCACCTACTTTTCAGGGTTATTAGGATAATCAAATAAGATAATAATTGTATAGCACTTACAATGACTGATACATTGTAAGCACATTTTAACTGTTAGTTATTTTTTGAAACTTTTTAAATTAATTTAATATTTTATTTTCCCTGATGTAGAGGGCTGAAACTCTGAAAGGTATACTTGAATTTCTGAGACAGCATAACGCTTAATGCTAATTATGAGAGATAATGGTTCTATATAATATATTTAGATGAGATGGTGATGTGATGGCTCTTCTCACCATTGGGGCTTGCTGAATGTTTAGTGGTGAGTTAATCGTAGACAAGAATTGGAAGGCTGAGGGAGAGAGGTCAGAGTCACTCTGTCACAGGATAAGGAGGAGAGAGGCTGGAGACTCCAGATTTCAGAGTCCAGAATTCATCTTTGTCAAGCTGCATGGCAGCTTGCCTGCCTCCTTCTCCTCCTAAAGACCAAGGACTTTGATCCTGAGGCCCTCCAGAGTTAGCCCGAATATTATACACAATTACATGTAAAATAATTTTAACATACCTTTTTCAAATTTTGAGTTCCAAATTTTCCCCCTTCTTCTCCTACCCACCTCATTGAGAAGGTAAGCAGTTTGATAGAGGTTATACATGTATAGTCATGCAAAAGAGATTTCTATGCATCAATCTGTAAAAGAAAAATCAGTTAATATTATATTCTTCTGTATTTGTCCTTGGATATATATGCCCTTTCCTTAATCTTTTACAAATGTGTGGGCAGGTTAATTTTCAATTTAAATTCATCAAAAAGCTTTCTGTAAAATTATTCCAGATTCCTTAAATACCACCCCTGCCCCATCTACTTTGGTAGACAGAATTTGTCACCAGGAGCTAATCATGAAATCAAAGGTCCTTTCTTACATGTGTTTGTGCATACATACATATACATATATGTCTATGAGAATATGATTTATTATACTTATCCAACAAACATGTTAAAATTGGGGCTTTCAAATATCAAAATGGGAGAAAAGTCTCTGTCCTAAGAGAAAAATTTTATTAAAATTGTGAAGCAGAGAAATAGTTCCATATGATGCTCACATATAATATGTCTTTTTCCACAGTCTTGCACCAAGAATTTAAGTCAATCAATTTATCTTAAAGGGAGACCCCATCAGTAAAAGTCAATTTCCAGAATTTATTAAGGATCAGTTACAGTCTCTATTTTGGGTTAACTCTAGTCATCAAGATTTAATTATCCAGGAAATATCTTCTTTCCTTGTTGATAAGGAGCCAGTTGCCATGGTCATATACATTCCTAAGTGAGATGCAGCTCAAAGTCCCAACCACCTATACATCACATTATAAGTTTCTTCAGCTGATGAGGGAAATGCCCTTGATTGATTCCCTATATTTAGAGCTACCTTTTAGGAAAAGGTGGTTTTGTAAAGGTATTTTTTTCGTTAAGTTTTCACACACACACACATACACACACACACACACACACACACACACACGAGAGTCTTTGATTCTTCTGGCAGGCTGTAAAATTCCTGTTATCAAGGAAAGTTGTTTCTCTTTTTTAAATTTCTCTAGTACCAAGCCTAGTGCTTTGCATAAATACTCAACAGTATCTCAAATACTATAGATACTCAATAGATACTCAAAAATGTTCACTGATTAATTTATATTCAGTATTTAATACTTTGTGCAGAATGGAGGATTAAAACATAAAGATGAAACAGAATGATATACTTTGATCACGTTTTCCCTCCATAAATAATGTCATTTTTCAACAATTTGTTCATTCTAGACATTTGTGAAACTTTGATTTGATCTTAATTTAAAATTCCTCCTTTATGTCAGTTAATCTATTAAATGAAGAGATGAGCTCTAAGCAATCTTCCAGCTATAATATCCTACATTTACATATATATTCTGAAAATAGATTTACTTCTATAAAATATATAATTTTTCATCCCATTTACTGTCACATCCAAAATTTGGAATAAAACTCATGTTACCTCAGATAGATCATGTCATTTTATCATAATTTGTGCAATCATTTAACTATCTGTGTAGGTAGAGAGAGATAAGGCAATCTAGTCATGATAGGAGAGTCTCATTTTATATTTTTCATTTTAAATTCTGGACATGACCAAGCTTTCCCCCCCAAAAATACCAAAAAAGTACATCTCTCTCTCTTTGCAGGAGTGGGAGATTATAAAAGTGGAATTTTGCACAGCACATGTTGTCATAAGTCACTGATACCTTGGTTGCTTTTCCTGAATTGCCTTTTCTCCTTTTTCCTTTTTTAAATCTTTGGCACAGGGATAACTAACTAGGGAGAGAAGGGAGAAAAGAAATATTCCAAAATGAGAGTGATATAACAACAAAAGATATCAATCAACAAAAATAAGATAAATCCAAAGCAAAGAAAACAAATATCTGGACTTAAGATTCAAGGTAAGAAAAAAAAGTCATCTCGATGGATTTTTGTAAAATAGTGTCAGTATGATATTCCTCCAGGAAACAATTTACTTTTTCTCTCTATAGTGAGAGACTTTCATTAAATCTTCATGTGAGAGAACCAGTTTAATAGACTTGTTGCATAAGAAAATACATATTATTTTAATGTATGATAGGTAGAATCAGCATGATTTAATGGATAGATTGCTAGTCTTAGAATCAGAAAGATCTGAGTTCAAATCTTCCCTCAGATATTTACTAGCTGGGTAATCTTGGACAAACCACACAGCCTTTTTGTGCCTTAGGCAACCCCTTTGGATTTATCTACATATTCAGAGAATTGTAGTCTGTAGAGACATGTCCCTTCTGGAAGTATTTAAACTAAGCTTTTCCTAAAAAACAAATAAAAAACGCTAACTTTACTTTCTGTTGATAGATTTTATATTGGTGTTGCATTCAGCTAATTTAAAATCCAATCTTTGAAAATAACTGTGTGTTACTAAAATTATAGGCTAACCTTCTATATTGTTTTTAAAAAAGTAAGAACAAGAATGTACAGTAAAATTGCAGAACCAGCACAGTTTCATCATTGCCTTACTCTGAATTTTCTATGATAAAAATAATATTCACTCATTCACAAAATATTGGTTGAGCACCAACTTTATGCTCAGTGTACAGAGAGGATAGAGATCATTTGAAAGGAATAAAGGGAAAGAACACCCAGGGGAAAACAGCATCTAGTTAGATTGATCTATGGCTGTTTGAACAACTGCAATCTTCACATTAACAAAATATCAATCATAAATAATCATTTTAGGAACCAATTATGTTTCCAATACTATGTGAGAGCTAGATATACAAAGAAAATAATACAAAACAGTCATTTGATGCTCTTAAGGAGTTTTCTAGGTCATGAATAAGTTGAGTTTTGAGTGAAGTATGAAATTATGTAAACGTGAGGAAAATATTCCAGATGCAAAGGCTTGGAGATGGGAAATAAGAGCAGGAAGAACAGTTTGTCTAAACCATGAAATTCCAGAAAGGAAATAATATAAAATGAGACAAGAAAGAAAAATTGGATCTGTTTTTAAGAACTTAAAAAATTAAACAGTAGAGGGTTTTTAATGTCTTGTTTTTATTTTTGAATTTAGTCCTAGAGGTAATGAGTTACTGAAATGTATTGAGCAGGAATGACATAGTAAAAAGCAGGAATGACATAGTAAGAATGATATCTCAGGGGTCCTTAAATTACAGCCGGTGGGCCAGATGCAGCAGCTGAGGACGTTTATCCCCTCAGCCAGGGCTATGAAGGTTCTTTATTTAAAGGCCCACAAAACAAAGTTTTTGTTTTTACTATAGTCTGGCTCTCCAACAGTCTGAAGAACAATGAAATGGCCCCCTATTTTAAAAGTTTGAGGATCCCTGAATTATAGGGAAATCACTTTGGCAACTGAATGGAGGATAGGTTTGAGTGGGCAACAAATCTTAACTCATGATGGGATCAATTAAGGAGCCATTATCTACCCACAAGTCCATCCACAAGGTAATGAAAAGCTGAACTAAGGTGATGGTAGTACGATAATGGGAAGAAGAAAGATGTTAGAAAATCTGTACAAGTAAAAATGGCAAGATTTGGCAACTTTTTAGTTGCATGAGCTTAGGAAGAAAATGGGATAGAGGGTTACTGAGATTGGAAAGCTGAATGTCTGGTAGGATAATATTGCCTTATATAAAAATAGAGAAATTCATAGGAAGGGATTAGTCTGTCCAGGGAAAGATAAAGAGTTCTGTTTGAGATATAGTTCATTTGTGGTGCTCTGTGAGACATCCAGTATGGAACTGTATGACCCAGAGATGGTTTTAGTCTATGAGGAATGACATTCTTTAGAACAAAACTTCTTAAACCGTGGGCTGCCACCCTACATAGGTTATATAACTGAATGTGTGGATTACAAAATTATGATTTTTTTTATCAATAAATAATATACTTGTATACCAGACATATATAAAAATTTCTCTGGTAGAAAGGTGTTATTAGTGAAAAAAAGTTTGAGAAGCCTTATTTTAGAAATTCTGAAAGAATAAATAAATATATTGAAGGAGCATTACAAACTCAAGGTCAAGGAGTTTTATCTTATACTCTGTTCAAACTCTTTATGGAAATAACTGAGGCTTCAACATATACTGACTGGCTGATGTTTGAATAAGTAAAATTCTTTATCACAGTCTCTTATACAATATGCCATGCCATACCATACTGTATCATACCATAAAATTCAATACAATAAATATTTATTAAGAACTTACATTCTAGACACTGTACTAAATGCTGGGCATACAAATAAGAAAAAGAAGTAGTTCCTGCTCCCATTGAGTTATAATCTACTGGGGGAAGACAATACACAAAAGGAAGCTTGAAAAGGTGGGGACATGAGGGCTACCCCATCATGTTTTGTGGAATTGAAACTAAGCAGAATTGTAGATAAAAAGTAGAAAGTTGTTAGGAAAGTCCAGGTCTTAACCCTTTATAAAAGAAACTTTAAGGGGATAAACTCATAGGGGATAAGAGGCTAAGACAGCTGGGGAGATGTTGAATATTCAAAGCTGAGTTAGCAGCATGATGATAAGATTTCAGCTTATCCTCAAAAATACACTATGTTCCATGGAGTTGCAGCTCCAAGCAGAACTGAAATGAGAAGTGAATGAAACAAATTGTCTTTGAACAAAAACTCTCTTATTTTCTTTCCTCCTCTTCTGTTCTCAAACCATCAGGTAGTTGATTCTAGTGATTTTTAATGGGTCCAAGTTGCTTGCACAATGTTACAAAGGTATATAATCATTCAGAGAAAAGCATATAAAAAGGGAAAGGTTTCAGCATGTAAAATTTTCCTATGAGTTAATACTTTGAAAGTTTTAACTTTCTTAATATTAATAGTTATTCATTAGTTGAGTCATAATTTGGTCTAATTTCTAAGTGAGTCTAGATAGTCCTTTAACCCGTAGTTAATTATAGGCATCTTCCATTCCCAGAGCATAATGTTCTATGCAAAGGCACTTATCTCAAACTCTCATACAAGGAGCTATTTAAAGTATTTTGAATTTATAAAGTGCATTTACAATTATGTATATTAATTTAAATAGAATGACAGGTTTAGGGTCATCTCCTGAAGTCTGGAAACTTAACTTTCTTAATTTATTAGGTTGTTTATCAAATGCAAAAATAGCTTAAGGAACTAAGATCATATTGCTACCAGCTGTGAAAGAATGTGCTTAAAAACAATTGCCCAGTTGAGTTTTAAAGCAGAAAGGCAGTATAAATGGACAATGTATTTTTCTACCTATTTTGCCAGCAGGAGGGAATGCACCCAAGGGAACTCAAACTGTCAACAATATGTATTGTGTGCCCCATGTGCAGGAACTACTAAATCCTAAGGAAGAATACTAAAAGAGATAGAAGACATAGCCTAGACCTTTGAGAATTTACCTTCTAGGTAAAAAGAAAGGATACTTAAATGTTCCAATTAAATAAGAAACAGTGAAAAATAATACAACACAAACTGAATACATAAGTACTGAATATATAAAGTTGAATAAAAGAAGAATTATCATCAGGTAGGCTAATCCAAAAACACTTCCCACAGGAAGCATTTATTTTGAGAGAGTATTGCTAATTCCTATAGAAAAAGGGGGGCATCTTCCTGTTTTTTTTTGAAGAGATAGGCTACCATACTTACAAAATATTGCATATATTGTGAAATATTGCATGTATTATCAGATTGTGTGTTGATTTGTTTTGCTAGCTGCTTTTCCCCTTATTTATTTAATTAGTTATAAAGGTTAGCTAGCTGGAAAGGGGAGGGGAATGAAATATGTTTGGAAATGAAAGTTATATAAAAACTCTCTTTCCTTCTTTGTATTTCCAATGAAGTACAATACTGCATTGCATAGAATGCTACTCATCTATGCCTTTCATTCTTCAATTTCATTCTGTTCCTTAGAGATAAGGAAAAACTGAAAACCTTCCTCTAAATTTTTTTAGTGTTCCATAAATCTCAGTTTAGCAACTGAACTGTCAATCTCTCGTTTTATGAGCAACCCTCCTCCTTTTTTAGTCATATATGACCTTACTGATTTCTTTTATGCTGCTTCTAGCATATAGTTCATTATTGGTAAGATGCTGCAATCCACTCATATCAACCATGTATCATTTAATGCTTTTTAGGACACATATTCTTTTGCTTCTGAGACTGCAGTATTTAATGGTTCATCATCATCTAGCATCTTTGGGGAAATATTAGTTTTAAAAATATGTTTTTTCCTTTTTTCCCCTCTAGAAACAATCTGAGAATTGTGAACAATTTGAAAATATCACACAATTTCTTAAATGTCATCCAGATCTTTTTCCTCCTTTTCAATTCTAGATCTGTACCATTATCTTTCTGCAGTACTTGCCTAAAGTATAGCCACCGTTGATGGACAAACTATTGGGGTACCTAACTGCATGCTACAATCTGGGCATTATATGTTTTTTAGTCAACTTGGTTTTTCTTGTGTGGACTGCTAGATGAATTTCTTTTAAGTGACTGGATATCATTGGAGAGAAATGTAATGCTTATGCAATCAGCATAATGTCATTTGCAAACAGGAGCATCTGGATAATTTCATTATCTTCTATTTGAATTTTGTATAAGACATATGCAATTACAATGGCAAAAATTTTTGGCAGACATGGATGTTTATTTTATACTTTGCTTATATGCTTTTAAGCAAAAATATTGACAATCAGTGGATTCAATGAAAAACACTGGTTACATCTATCAAAGTGTTTTTGTATCATCTTAACATATTAGGGCTGTATTTTGTTCCACATTAAATGTGTTTCCCCCAAATCAACAAAAATATAAACTAGTAGTATTCTTTATTATTACTGTCCTTGATCTTTTCTTTTTAAAAAAAATTCCATTTTTTGAGATACTTTGGAAACTTTTATCCCTGAGGTTTTTAATTGTGTCATATTCATGATAGTTTTTTTGTATATATTAATCAAGTTTTTTCCCTTTCACCAACTTCATATTCTTAGATGTTATTTCTATGTACCTGGTATATAGTATACCAGATACTCTGATGTTAGCATTCAGTTGCACTAATTTCACTGTTTTTTATAATTATTTTAAAACTCATCATAAGAATGTTGGTAAACCAATTTTAGAGTTGGATAAGAACCCCAGAGTCTTTGTAGACCAACTAAAACCTCAAAAATAATTTGCTCCATAAAAGAAAGAAAAAAAAGAAGTAGTCATCAGCCCTTATTTAAAGACCAAACCAGAGGCTCACTACTTCCTAAAACAATCCATTTCACTTCTTAGATAAGCAATTTTCTAGTAAGCTTCCCTTTATAGCAAATCTGTACAACTTGCTCATCACTCCCAGTTCCTTTGGGATCAACTGGAATAAATCTAATACCCTCTCCACATGATGATCTTTTCACATACTTGAAGACATCATAAGCTCTTCCTTGCTCCTTTTTACTGATCCTCATAAGACATGATCAGGAAACTTCTCTATTTTGCTTGGCTTTCTTTTAATGCTTTCTACTATATCCATGACCCTTTTCAAATAAGAACTCAACATAAAACTCCAAATATTATCTGAACAAGGAAGCCAATACAGAGATAGGCACCAGAATTTGATACTCTCTCTTCCTTTACATATCATGAGATCACATTTGCATTTTTGACTTTCATATTTTTCCTAAATGAATAAATGCCTAAACTTCCCATGTCTATTTATTTAAAAAAGAGACTAAATGTTTGTTGGTTGAAATAGATTCCAGTGGTTTTTGTTGTCTTTTTTTTTATCTTCATGGTGATTATTTTATATCAGTACAACTTCTCTAGGAAATATTCAAGTTCAATATTTTATCTATTAAATTTTTAAATATTTTCCTCCTCTTCTGCTCCTGCTCTTCCTATCACCATGTCCAGTGCCTTCCAATTTATTTTTGAAAAATAACATTATTTATGTAGCATTACAAGGTTAGAAAAATTCTATATACACACACCCATGTATGTAAAATCTCATTTGATCCCTATAACAACCATGCAAAATATGTGCTATTATTATCATTTTCCAAGTAACAAAACTGAGGCTGAGGTGGAGAGAGGTTAAATGGACATGCCCAGGGTCATCCATTTAGGATATGAATTCAGATCTTCTCAAGTTAAAGGCTAACATACTATCTTCCATGTCACTTAGCTGTGTCAAGAAAATATTCATGACATGCAGATGTGATATTCCTAAAAAATTAATAACCCCTTCCAATCCCCAGCTCATCAGTGGTTTGAGGTACATCAGTTACTTTCAATTTGATTTGATCCATGTGTCCAGATGGTTTACAGGGGTACAGTCATTGCTCATGCTATAGCTTCTTGGAGCCACAGATGAAAATTGATTTATTGCAAGAAGATAGTCAAATAGCCTATGATGAAACTAATTCCTCCAAATTTTTATTGTTCTTTGCAAGGAGGGCAATTAAGCTATCCTTCCATTTAGTTGCAACTTCTTTTTGACTTCTGATTGCATTCCTAACAAGAATATCAATATTGTATGATTCAAAAAATTAACACTCTGGAAGAAGAGTTTGTAATCTAATTGTTGCTCAAGTACAATAAGCAGATCAGTAGTCAAAGATTAAGAATATTAATGATTCAATAATATTTAAAGACTATCTAAGATATTTATTTTTATACCCTCTAATCTTCTATTTCCCTCTTCCCCAAAAGTGGGAAGGAAGAGAGGGCTACTCATACTAAAGATCATTTTGGATTTTTATCTGTTCCATTGATTTGCATGGTTAAAGAATTCAATACCTTTTCATACTTACCAGCTGGTACTTGGATAATAGTCTATTGTCAGAGCTACACTCATACAGTTCTATCCATTGCCTGATTCCCAATCCAATCTTCACCTTGCTCTAACACTCTTCCTTCTTATTATTCTTCTCATTTAGGTACAAAGTGCTATTTCACTGCTTAAATAAATATTTTCTCAGTACATATCCCTGCTCCAAATCACGGTCTTAACTCAACATTTAAATGTTTCAAAAACTTGAATTTTGTATTGCAACAATCTTTCTTTGTAAAAATGGCTTAATAAAATTCCAATTAATTAATTATTTTTATTTTTCCCATTTTTATTATACAGTTTGACACTTATTTTTCATGTGTGACTTTTGAATCCATTACCAATGTTCTTTCTAATCTTGTTTACTCATGTATAAAAATGGAGATTTTACTATTGATGCTGTCCCTCTGTTTTAGTGTGAAGAAAGTGTTTTGTTACTAGAAAAGGTCTATAGAAATGTGAATTGGAGGTCAATAATAATTTTTGGAGGTCAATGCAGATTAGAGGAAATAGTAATGAGGAGTGAGAGGATATGGGTTCAGATCTTAGGATTGCTACTTCCTACCTTTATGACCCTTAGACAATCACTTTACTCCACTAGGCCTTACTTTTCTGTCCTCTAAAGTAAAGGAGTTGAACATGACTAGATGATCTCAGAGGCCTCTTTTAATTCCAAATTCTATGAAATTGTAGTTATATAATTCCATATAGTTTTTATACAGATTTAAATGTTATACAAGGTATAAGGTATATCATATTTTATATAACATATTTATAATATGATAATATATAAAATTGTGTTGGAATCCTTACTAACTGCTAAGTAATTAGAGTTGATCTAATCTTACAAGAAGTTGTTTTGGCCAGAACCTGAAACAAGGTACTAAGTAGAACTACCCATAATCCCTCTCTCTGGAAGGAGCATAAATAGGCCAAT
The DNA here is from genome assembly GCF_016432865.1 of Antechinus flavipes. Classification (NCBI taxonomy): domain Eukaryota; kingdom Metazoa; phylum Chordata; class Mammalia; order Dasyuromorphia; family Dasyuridae; genus Antechinus; species Antechinus flavipes. Next base: position 313,159,452 of record NC_067399.1, on the reverse strand, counting down.
GGGCCAGTCGAAGAGGTTCGAGAGAGGAAGACGCTACAAGTCGAGATTTCACCGGAATGACATGAAGACTGGAGCTGGCTGGAGGCTGAAGACAGCAGAGGCAGAGGCTGAAGGACCAGACCTTTGGATTTAAAGACATTTGGAGAGAGCTCTTGGAACCAAGCAGAGAGATAGGCCTCTAAGCTAACCAGGCTAGAAGAAAAAGCTCACCACATTTTGGCCCCCAAATGTTAAGAGTTCAAATGTTGGAGTTTGTTCTTCTCGGGGCACAGCCGGTTTAGAGGCTTAGAGCCCTTCGGATGTCTCCAAATCCAAAGGTTCTGTCCTTCAGCCTCTGCCTCTGCTTTCTTCAGCCTCCAGCCAGCTCGTCTTCATGTCATTCCGGTGAAATCTCGACTTGTAGCGTCTTCCTCTCTCGAACCTCTTCGACTGGCCCATTGGCCTATTTATGCTCCTTCCAGAGAGAGGGATTATGGGTAGTTCTACTTAGTACCTTGTTTCAGGTTCTGGCCAAAACAACTTCTTGTAAGATTAGATCAACTCTAATTACTTAGCAGTTAGTAAGGATTCCAACAAAATTGTATATTTATTCTATATTATAATATAGAATTATCATATATTATAATACTATATTACAGGTTAATATATTATAATGTTATGCAAATTATGATATAATAAATTATAATTGTAATAATTATAGGCTTGTAAGTCTATGAGCCAAATTGTCCAGAAATGGAATTGTGTGTCTTCATATGTTCCATATTCTCCATTAATTGGAGATCTTCCAAACAGAAGTTGGATAGTGACTTAATTTAAATACAATGTCTTGGCTCTCCATTTATTTAACAAATGGCAAATATGATCACCTGTGTAGTTCTCAGTTTCTCTTTTGTAAAATAAAGATTGTGAATCTCCAAGATTCCTTCCAGTTCTAACATCCAGTTGTGCTAATTGATGAGAGCTTACCTTGACGAGAAGGGACTGCCTTTTATCTATAGAAAATTAAAATGAAATGGAATGCACAAACAGGTGTTTCAAGAAGAGAAATATATGTCTTTTTAAAAAATTAATTCATTTATTAAACATATCCCAGACTCTAAAGAGTAGTGTGTGGTGTTTACTAAAAAATACACATTTAATATACATTTCATTTCTCTGTTGCCTCTAGGATAAAATGACAAACTTTTTATGTTTGATACTAAAAATATCCTTCACAAATTGACCCTAGCCTATTTTTTTAGATTTCTATCTGTGTCAGTTAAATTGATTCATTCACTGTTTCCTGGGCATAGCTTTACTGTTTCCATGCCTATGTAGAGGGCTTCTCTTCATGTTGGCAATGTCCTCCCTCTTCACTTTTGTTTTTTAGAATTCCTAGCTTCCTCCAAAGATCAGCTCAGTTGTTAACTCCTATAGAAAGTATTTCTTGTGCTTTCCAATTGTTAGACATCTATACTTGACAGTGCTTTGTCTTGACTTTGCATTGATTTATCTGGGCACATGTACTATTTCCTAGTAGAATGTAAGTTCTGAGGTCAGGATTTTCTTTTTGCCTTTGTATTTTCGAGATTTAGTAAAACAAGTATTTAATAGGATCATAGAAACATAGATTTGGAAATGGGAAGGATATGAAAGGCTCTCTGCTTCAACCTCTTTCATTTATATAAGTAAAATTAAAGTCCAGAGAGTTGTGGAATGTTTAAGGTCATTTAATAATTTGCTAACCTAAGATTTGAACTTAAGCTATATGATTCCAAATCCAGCATTTCTCCCTCCTTCACGAAAGTACACTGAAGGTACATAGTAGATGCTTATTCTTATAGATCACATGAGATAATATTTGTAAAGCACTTGCCAAAGTGCTTGGCACAAAACAAGCACTATATAAATCCTTATTCCTTTCATTTCTCTCCCTTTGTTGAATGAATGAATGAAAAGAAAGGTCAAAAGATTTTTTTTTCATTTGACACACTGAATATCTTTGTATATTTTAAGTGGTTGATATTCTTCAAGGACTAACATGCTTCAGAAATGCAAAACTGTGTCTCCTGATACTGAGAGCTTAGGAATTCAACTCGAATATGACACTAGATCCATCAATTTAGGATTTCCAAAGAACTGCTTCTCCAGCTCAGAAGCTTTTCTTTGCCATCTGCTAAAAGGTCAACATCTGTTCAAAGTAATCAAATTGGAGGGGGGAAATCATCTTGACTACCAGAGTCCCCACTCCCAATCAGTTATTTTGCACAAACTTTTCTTCTGTATGGCTCCAACTTATATAATGAAAAACAAACAAATATAAACCCTATGGAATTCTCCAAGAATAGCTACAAAGTGCACAGTTCACTGTTAAGCTATGTCATATAAGGTTAGAAAACTTAATTAGAAAATTTTTCATGTGTGTGTGTGTATGTTTATTTGAGAGGATTCATTTTTGTGTGTGGGTTTTACAGGACTCATTTATTTAAAGACACCCTAAGTTCTTATGATGAATTAATTTTTTCTAGGAATAATATTTAGATATTGGTGGAACATTTAGGTTTTAGAGGTTTATAATATTATTATATTTTCCCTTAGTCACAGTATCTTAGAACTAAAAGAGATTTTAGAAGCCATCTAATCATTTTATATTTAATCTCCATGCTTCATTTTGCTCATCTTTAAAATAATAATAGCTAATCTTAATATATAGTACTTAATAGTTTGCAAAGTACTTTGCAAGTATGATCTCCTTTTATCCTAAGAATGACCCTGTGAGAAAGAAGCTATTACTATTATTTCACATTTTATAGATGAGGAAACTGAAACAGACTGAAGTTTAATTGACTTGCCCAGTGTCATGGAGCAGGACTGAAAGTGAGGTCTTCCTCATTTCCTAACTTAAAGGGTTATTCTGAGAAAAAAATTCCCTTGTAAATCTTAAAGTGATGCATGAATGTGATTTCCAACATTATCATTCATAGGGAACATCTGGAAATACTAGGAAAACTTTATTCAGTTCATTCTATTCTCTGTCCATAGATCATGGATATCACCGTTACTCCTTCTTCTAGTCATTCAGGTTCAGTTAGGTGGTTTAGGGATAGTGAGTTAGTAGTACAATGAGGTCTGTCCCTGCGATCCCAAAGACCTGGGTACAAATCTATCCTTAGAGATTACAAAAGGGCAGATCCAAGATGGTGAAGTAAAGGCAGGAACTCGCCCAACTTCTCTCCCAAAGCACTTCAAATTCCTTTAAATAATGCCTTTAAACAAATTTTAGAGCATCAGAACACCCCAAAAGATGGAGCACAACCATTACTAACAAAGTGATCCTTAAACTCCCTCTACCTCGGTATCCTCCAATATAAAATGAACTCAAGGGTTGTTAAAAGGAGCCAATGAGATAATATTTGTAAAGTTCTTAGCATGGTCCTGGCACAAAGTAGGCACTTAATAAATGTTAGTTATTATTTTAGTAGCAAATCTTGTGGGCAATCTTAACCTAAGTTTGTCTCAGTTTCCTTATCTGTAAAATGGGGATAATAATAGCATCTACCTCACAGGATTATTGAGAAAAGTGAATGAGATCCTATTTATAAAGAGCTTAGCACAATGACTGACACATAGTACATTCTTAATAAATGCTTTTCCCTTCTTTTCCCATCCTTGACTTTCTCATCTCTCTCTCTCCATCTTCATTTTTAATGAGTTTCCAAATAATATAGATTCTATTTCCATGGCATCTTTCATTATTCTCATCTCTATGGTCCTTCTTTATGACCTTTATGACATATGACCACTAGTATATTTAGATTCTCATCTCTTCTCACTTGGATTATTATAATAACCTCTTCACTGGTCTCCCTACTTGGAGTATCTCTTTTTCCAATCTCTTCTACATATAGCTGCCACATTTTCTTCTCAAGACAAAAGACCATGTCAGTTCTCTGCTCAAACACCTTCATCGATTCCATTTTGCCTCTGAGATAAAATGGAAACTCTGGTCTGACATTTAAAACCCTTCACATGTTGTTGCTCACTTACAAACTCTACAGACACACAGGCTGGAAGTCAGGAAGATGAATTCAAATTAGGCTTCAGACACTTAGTAACTGTGTGATCCTGGGCTAGTCACTTAACCCTGTTTGCCTACATTTTTTCATGACTGAAAATGATTAAACAGCAACAAAAAATTCACTCTATATTATCTTATTTTACTTATGTGTTTGTATGTAGTATGTTTGTATGTAGTATTCTTCTCCTTCCCCCAATAACCCATAGGTTCTGAGAAGGCAGAGAATGAATCATTTTTGTCCCAACACCTCGCACAAATTCTAGAGCGCAATAAGCACTCAATAAATGCATTTGATTGAATTAAAGAGAATGTCAATAAACCTCATAGTTTTTCTTTAGTTCCCTTCTCTTATGAAAATAAATGAAACTGTACTATTTCATAAACATGAAATATAAAAAGGAAAAAAGCAAGCAATCTGATGGTCAGTTATTGAAAAAAGAGAATGAACATTTTTCTAAAACCATAATCCACTGGGCAAAATGAGGATACTATTATGCTGTAGATAGATTATGGTTCCTTTCTCTACTATCATATTTCTTCATATCTCTTTGCTTTATGTTTTCTAATTTTAAAAGAAGGATTATAAAAATTCTCATTCATCATTTTTATCATAGTATTTGAAGATATGTTGAAATTGATTTTTTACTTTAAAAGTGAATGTAAGATAGTTATTAGACTTCATATTATAAGTAGAGGGATTTCTTTGGGGGATGGCTGAACAACAACAACAACAACAACAAAAAGTGTTAATAAGTATTTAAGTTCCCACCTAGAGAAAAACATTGCACTAAAGACTAAAAACAATCTCTGCTTTAAAGTTGGTGATAGAATTGGTGGGTGGGTAAGCCAGGGAAGAACAGTTTTCAACCCTTTAATTTCATGAATATAAGGATCTCTTTTACTGAAAAGTCTCTCCACCAAATTTAAATAGTCAAATCATCTGTAATTGGTAGTCTTAGTTTTGCCCTGGGGGGATTGAGAAATTAAGTTACTTGACAGTGGTCCTACAATATAGTATGTGTTAGAAACCAAAATTGAATTCAAGTTTCCCTCACTCCCAAATTAGCCTTTTGTCTACTTTGTTCCACTGTCTGTTATTGAATAATAGGAATGATCATAATTGTTATGTTTAAGAAAATTCAGTGATTTTAAGTTTGCTTTGGGGATAATTGGAAAAGTAATCAAGGAAAGATATTCAAAGAGTAGTAGGCTTCAGGCATGAGTTCTTAACCTTTCTCTGTGTCTTGAACATTTTTGACAGTTTGGCACCCATGAAAACATAGGAATGATATTTTTAATTGAGGAAATCAAATATTTAGATTTCAAATAAAACCAACTATATTGAGATAAAATTATAATTTTTCCATCCAAGTTCATAAAGCACCTGTAATCTATCCATGCTGGTGTCCAGGCTTAAGAAAGCCTGGCTTTAATATATTGGAAAAGAAGTTGTCTCATGTTTATGGAATTTCTGAAATAACATTGGAAACTTGGGAGGAAACACTAGTCATATATATGGGATGCTAAAAGGAAGGCATGTTGTTTGGGGCATAAAGTGTAGAAATCAGAGAAAAATGTGGTTTTTTTATCCTTTTGATCTGATTTTTTTCTTGCACAGCATGATGAATACGGAATATGTTTAGAAGAATTGCACATATTTAATCTATATTGGATTACTTGTTTGGGGGTAGGGAGAGGAGAAAAATTTGGAACACAAGGTTTGGCAAAGGTGAATGTTGAAAACTATCTTTGCATGTATTTGAAAAAAATGCCATTAAAACAAAAAAAATTCAGAGAAAGGCAGATATTATGGGGTTAGATGGTATTTCAATTGCAGTCAATGGTCAAACTATTGCATTTCATCAGAATGGGAGTAGTAAGTAACACATGGAGGGAAGAGATTTAGATATTGTTAAAGTAACAGCAAAGAGTTTGTTCTAATCTTGCTACAGGTTGTAGCTATTTGGGAAAAGCAAAAGAATACCATGATAGTACTAAGGTGGAAAAAGGCCTTGATGGTAAGCAACATCATGAAGAAGAAAGAATACTGCATTCAGAGTTATACTATTCAACTGCTTCTACTGCCACTAGACAATTCTGTGACCCCAACCACATAGCCTACAAATAATTAGCTCCATATAAGATCAATTATCTCCTCTCATTAGAATGTGAATTTTTTGAGGGCTAGAATTTTTTTTCTTTCTTTTGTATCCACAAAGCGCATCACAGTGACTAGTGAGTAATGATAACCTCTCTGGAATTCACTTTCCTCATCAATAAAATGAAAGGTTGGAATATTTCATCTCAAATATTACTTTCAGCACTAAATCTATGATCCTATTGAGATTAACTTGACTATGATGAAAAGTTGAATTTTAATAATGTATCAGGGAAGTGGGCAGCTAAGTAGCACAGTGGATAGACTACTAGGCCTGAAGAAGATTCATTTTCCTGAGCTGAAATCCAGCCTCAGACACAAGCTAAATGATTCTGGACAAGTCACATAATCTAATTTGCGTCAGTTTCCTCATCTATAAAATGAGCTGGAGAAGGAAATGGTAAACCAGTTTAATTTCTTTGCCAAGAAAACCCCAAATGGGCTCAAGAAGAGTCAGTCATGACTGAAATGTCTGAACAACAACACATTTCTTATTAAAGTTTCACATCTTTTGAGTGAGAAACTGTTTTGCTTTTTTTAAATCACCAGCATGTAGCACAGTGCCTGGCACATGGTAGTCATTTAATAAATTAAGTCAACAGGCATTGAATAAGTGCTTTCTATGTGCCAGGCTCTATGCTATGTTTTGGAAATATCAATGCAAGCAAAAGGAAAAGCAGCCCCTACCTTCAAGATGCTTACATTCTAATGTTAATAATGAATGATATATAAAAGATATTTGCAAAGGTGAAGGTGAAGTTACTTTCATGGGGGTATAATGGCAAAATCTGTAGTCAGGAAAGAAGTGAAAGATGGCTAGCCCGGCTATTTCTTCCAAATAGAGCTTATAGGAGGAACCCACTAATGGAAGTACAGGGCTCCTTGGTCAGAGAGTTCTTCTAGGTTGAGGAGGTGATTGAGGCAAGACCAGAGAGCTAGGAGTAGAGCTAGATGGAAAAGTGGGCAATTAGATCTCTGAGTCCATCAGTTTTTATATTTTGGCCAAACTCCACAAAAGAAATTGTAACTATATCTAGCATTTATATTATACTTTTAAGATGTGCAAATCATTTCACAAATATTATATAATAAAATTATCTCATTCTATCATTTATTATTTATCATTTTATTTTCATAACAATTCTTGGAGGTAGGTGATAATATGATCCATTTTCTAGATGAGGGAACTGAGATAAAGTGACTTGCTCAGAAGGATCACATAACTAGAAAGCACTGGAGGTGGGATTTGAACTCGGTTTTTTTTTTTTTTCACTTCAGATTTGGTGCTTTTATTCATGCTGTTTTGATTGACTTAATATTCTCCCAGTGATGCTTTATGCCTATGAAGTGTGGGAGATCATGATAATAAAAAACTGACAACTAAAGGAGATTCAGAGAACAATTAGGAAATGCATTGGAGGTGTGGAGGATTCAGCAGATAAAGAACAATGACTTGTATCAAAGAAATGACATAAAAGATACCATCAAGGATCTGTATAGCTGGAAAAGAATGTAAGTCCAACATGTAATAAGAATAAAAAACAAGAAGGACATAATCTGCCTGCTACCCTGGAACCCTTGTGATTGACAAGGAGACAAATAAAAGTCTCCAGTATATTGGGTAGATATTCCATAAAACATATGGAAAACCATGGACAAGAATCTCAGTGAATTAAAAGATACAAAGAGCTTGCTATCTGCATAAGTGAAAAGGCTAGCTCTCAAACAGTTAATATGAAGTCCCTACTGTATAACAGGTATTATAAACAAAAAGATATTAAAAAATAACCCCTGCCCTTGAGGAAATTCCATTCTATTGTGGTAGACTGATGAGATACTGTGTGCATCTAAATAACAGAAATACGCTCTCTCAGAAGTCAGCCTTATGCTTTTCAAAATGCTAAGTGGAATAGAAACTGCTGAGGGTGGGAAAGGTTCAGCCAGGTGTGACTGGGATGAGTTCCAGGAGTTTCTAATCTGAGCTGTGGGTGGGTCAAGCCAAAAGGTATATCAATTATGAGCTTATAGGAACTCAGCTGAGGTGTAGACCCAGGGTGTAGGTGTTGCACATGATTAATTAGAGCCAGAATTTGCTTAGGCAGGTGAGTTAGAGGTGTTTGCTAAGAGATAGGAATTAAGGTCAGGGAAGGGATAGACCAGGATTTGGAACAGGATGAAGATAAAAATTTATATTCTTCCTTGGATCAAGTAAACTGAGGAGGAAGCAGTAGGTCACAGTCAGGTATCAAAGCGAGATGATAGGAAGAATAAATGGATGCAAAAAGTCCACAAAATGAGAAGGTGGCAGGGGAGAGCCCAGAATGAGGTGGATAATCATACTGTGCCTCAATCCCAGGAGGCTGATTTGTGCTGACAGATTTGTACAGTGGGTTCAGGGCTTCCAGGTACCATTTACCTCCTCAGGAACAGTATTTTGACAAAGAAAGGTCCAAGCCACTACAGTGCTCTTGTCTTGTAGATGATTTCTCTTCTCCTCCACAACTCCAGAGTCATAGGGATCTTTCACTTTAAGTTTACCAATAAATATCAATTAAGTACCCACTATGTGGAATATAATACATTAGCTATAATATGGTATAGTTCAATGATATCTCGTACTCAAACAAAAATGAATTCCTACAAGTTGTGTATTAACTAAGACAATCACACATTCACATTATCTATGTTTTGTTTTATTTTAATTTATATTGTTAAATATATTCCAAATAAATTTTAATCTGTTTTGGGTGGCAATAAAAAGTAATGTGGGCTGCATGTGGCCACTTGGATGTGATGAGTAGTGCTGGACATGGAGTCTATGAGACTTGCATTTAAATTCAAACTTTTTCACTTACAGATTGCCACTATCCTCCCTGGAGAAATCTTTGCTTACAGGTCCCATTTTGCTGATTGGTGACTACCTTTCATTTCAGCAGGGACCTTTTACTTTCAGGAGACTCAGTCTCTGCATTTCTTTATTCTATTTCTAGCTATCTTTACCCCATATGGCCACCATTTTTACCACATTCCTACTTGGCTGCTCCTGTTTAAAATAAAGCCCCATTAGAATGTAAGGTGCTTAAGGAATTGTTTATTTCCTTGCACTTATATCACTAGTGCTTAGCACAGTGCTTGGCACATTTTCTTGTGGTTATTCAGTTGTTTTCAGCTGTGCCTGGGATTTTTTTTTGGCAAAGACATGTAGCTTGGCAATTCTTTCTCTAGTTCATATTATATAAATTATAGATTAGGAAACTGAGGCAAAGAGGATTAAATGACTTTCCCAGGCTCACACAGCTGTTAAGTATCTGAGGCTACATTTGAAATCAGAAAAAGGAGTTTTACTGACTCTAAGTCTGGCAATCTATTCATAGTACCACCTAGTTGGCTGCTTGACACATAGTAGGTGCTTAATGAATACTCTATTATCTTCCTATTTCTACATCATTTGACTGGCTATCTGACCTTGGGCAAATCACATAATCTCTCTGAGAAGCCTCACCTATAAAGTGAAAGGATTGGATTCAATTTCCTCTAAGATATTTTCTAGTTCTAAGTCTATGATCCTATATAAAGATGAAATCAGATATAATCCATATAACTCTATATAGCAATGCTTCTCAAAGTGTGATCCAGAGAATCCATGGAAGTCTCTAAAACCCTTTCAGAGGGTCTATAAACTCAAGATTTTTTTTTTATTCCCAATTAAATAAACATCTATAAATGTAATCTACATAAATAAAAACTCTTTGGACAGTTTCTTAAGAATTTTTAATAGTATAAAGATTCTGAGAACAAAAACTTGAGTATTAATGCTATATAGTATTCGAGTTCTTTCCAATTGGGAAGACAAATTATGTAGGCAGATAAATATAATTCAAATTACAAAACAGGCATAAAAGGGATCATAGGATCAAATATAAATATTTGATGGGATTTAAGTCATGGAATCTAACCCACTTCTCTAACAAATGAGGAAATAGGATGAGAGAGATTATGACTTTTCCAAATTCAGAGAGTAAACAGGCAGAATTTGAACTCATCCAGCACATAATTTGCTATATTAGATTGAATTTCTTTCTTTACAGTTTTCTCAAGAGGTAAAAAGAAATTATTTCCAGGGATGGTGTTTAGAGGAGGTTTTGCCAATGAGATGGGATCTGATGTCTTATTGATCAATTGGTCCTGTAGGGTGTCTTTATGTGGGACATTAATCTGGGTTTGTGACAGAATCTTGAGGAAAGAATGCTTTCTTGTTATTTGCTGCTTGCATAGTACCCAAAATAAACTATGGGTATAGTTTGTCACTTGGCTGTTGTAATCTGCCATAGTGGATTGAGAAAATAAGGACTTGCACTTTAGCATTCTGTATATAGAAATGAATCAAATGCTATGTTGGAATGGAACACAAGAGGGGGCAAGAGGATAGGGAAAAAGCTCTGAGAGTAATAATAATAGTGTGATTTCAGGTTTTCACAAGAGGGATGAACTGCTAAATTCATCTACTTTTATCCTGACTTATCTTTCTATTCAGATGTGTTATTTCAGGCTTACAAATGCTATGAAACATTTTTAAGCTCAAAAGACAACTCTTTAAAGTTGCATTATGGACCTGGAAATCAGTCCGTTGTCTCTAAAGGCATGAATCACCCTTAAAGCAAACAAATAACTACTGCCTGACTAGGCACTGAGGGCAACTATTCTGTACCCTGCCCTGGTCAGACTCATTTGGAAAATTCTGTTTGATTCCTGGCACTCCACTGGAGGAGGGACACAGAACAGCTCAAGTGACAGCAGGGAAGTTTGAACAAAACAGTGAAGAGACTGAAGACCATGGCATCTTAGTTCAATTTAATTCAACAAGCCTTTATTAAATACCTATTATGTGCCAGATCCCGGGATTGGTGCTGGGGATATAAAGACAAAAAGGAAAATAGTCACTGGTACACTGGAATTTATATTCTACTAGTATGGAGAAACTGAATATATTTAGTTTTGAGTAGACAACAGATAGGTGCCTGTAAGTATTTGAAGGAGTATACTATAAAGGAATGTTTTGTTTGACCATAGAGGAAGGAGCAATGGGTGCAAGTTGTAGAGGTTCAGATTTAAGCTTGATGTAAGTGGTATGAGGACAAAAATCAAAACCAAACATACAACCACCAAAAATGAAAAAGTAAATGATACCCTCCCCGACACATACACAGTTTCCCTAATATTTAGAGCCATCCAGAAGAGGAAGAGAAGGAGCATTTATATAACAACTACTGTGTACCATGATCTGTGCTAAGTGTTTTTAAATATATTATTTCATTTGATTCAGAAGTACCTTGTAAGGCCTCCTGCTCTCCCATTCCCTTCATACCCCTAAAACATACTATGAGGCTTCAAGTGAAGACTTAATGACTGTTTGTCAGGGAGCCTAGAAAGTAGATTCCTTTTCATCACTAGTTGTACTGTGTAGTACTTTTTAGCCCAGAAATTCTAATTAAATCCGTGATTTATTAAGAGAAGCAGATGCTTTTAAATGTGAGTTGCAAGAGGTTTTTAAGTGTCATCCTCTCTTACTCAGACAAGAAGTCACTAGAGTCAGAACAATAACCTTTGAAACCCTCTGACTTTTGCTGCAAGACACACCCCAGTGTCCAACAGATGCTTGGATGTAGGGACAGAAGGGTTTTGTTTAAAGAAGAGAACTCCAGTGTGTATAAAACATTGAATCATTTCCTTCCACCTCTGTCCATCTGTGTTTCTCAAAGTGCAACAGATGTCTTCTCAACTTGTGGCATCCACTGTGTCTCTGAGGCAACAACAGGGTTTTAATGGATTCTGGTACAGACTGTAATAAAACCCAAGATATTGCTCACTGGGGAAAGGGCAGAGGTTCTCTAAAAGTGTGATCTCTGTGATCACATTTATTCATTATTATTCATCATTTGTTTAGGAATTTCACTGCTGTACATAGGAGAGAGGAAAATGTATGTAAAAAATAGGTTTAACTATGAGAAATCATATTATATGACACAATGACCTGACCACATCCTTTAAAGAATTTTGCTAAAGTATTTGAAATAAAATTCACCAATGTATTCTCCCTTTCTTCCTTTTGTATCTTTAAAAATATGTATCTTATTTTTATTGGTAAATTTATTTTGACCTCACATTCAGAAATGAATATATTCTCCTTTTATTCAAAATCCAGAAAAACACTCCTTATAATAAAAAATTAGGAAAACAATTTAACACATCTACCGTTACCAGTTTATGCAATATACTTCCAAAGTCTTTAAGAACTTTCTCTACATATTTTTGTATCCAACCTGGTTATTCTAATTTCAAGGAGTTGTGATTATTATTGTCTTTTCCATTTACACTGCTCATATGATAACTGGTATACAGTTGTCCTTTTCACGTTTTGATATTCCCATTGTGGTTTTTATATATCATGAGGTTGCTTAAGAAATTAAATGAGAATTTTGGGAGAATTTTGTGGAAGCCACAGATAACACATAAAGGCCAGCAGATGATACCAAAAATGTTTAGAAACTCTGAAATGCATACAGCATATGCATAGTAATATATAATACAGCCTATGACTAAATACTTACCCTAGATTTTATAATAAGGTAAATACCCATAAAAGAAAAAGAATCAATCTTCTCTAATATAGAGGGAGGACTAAAAAATTGTGCATAGTTGTTTAATATCTCAGGGAGTTTGGGGTGTGCCCCCCATTATTGAAGGGATAATATAATGTAATGGATACCTCTGGCCTACAAATCTGACCTGAGTAAAAATTTTATCTCTGACACATATTGGCTATGGATTCTGGAGATGTCACTTAAATTTTCAGTACTCTAGGTAATTCTTTGGAATCTGAGTTGTAGAGAAGGTACTGACTTATGTCAATAAAAGTTGTTTTTCTAAACAGAATTTCTGTAAACCAATGAAATCACTGGCCTACTCCCTAGCCTTCCAATTATATTTTTCTTCTCTGTGTATCTAGTCAAAACTTCACTAATACTAATGGGAGACATGATAATCACTCTGTATTATGCCTTGTGTAATGCTTTGAGTCATAACTAGGAATTCTTTCCACCTTGGGCAAAAAGAGTTCGGGGACTAATGATTTTGGGAATATGAGAAGATAGTCTAAGGGAGTTGCAATGCTAGGAGTGGAACAGAGGAGAATTGAGGGAGAGGCAGTTGATGCAAAGAATTAAGGGAGAAAAATGGAAGCAGTTATACTGAAGATAGTGCCAGAGACTACTCCATTTAGTAGGGCACTTAGCAGTCAAGTATCTGGTTGAATGAATGTACATGGGGTGAGGGGAGGATTAAATTTAATTCATTGCGTAGTGATTAAGAACCAACTATATATTAGCACTGTAGTCTACAAAACAGAAAAAAACAGATCTTTCTCTCAAGTAGCTTTCATTTTCCTGGGAGATGCAATTGCAAACAGAGAAGTAAATACAAGCTAATTTGAGGAGGGAGAAAGTAATAATAACCAGAGGGATCAGGAAAGGTTTCACAGAGTAGGCGGTAACTGAATTGAGCATTGAAAAAAGATAAGGATACTCAGAAGTGGGGGTGAAGAAAAGGGGAAGGAGGAGGGTGTGCATTCACAGCATGAAGGAACAGCCTGTGCAAAAAGATGGGAGAAGGGATGCAAGGTTCAGGGAATAGCAAACAGGCCAATTTTGAATAAATGTAGGATAAGTGAAGGGTAGTAGTGTGAATTGACTAGGAAGGTAGTCTGGTGTCAGATAAAAAAGCAACAAGGGAAAGCAGAAAATAGAGAAATATGTAGGAGAAAGAAGAGAAAATTATATCCTCCCATCTGTAACCTTCGAGACATCTTCCAAATACTATGGCAACATAAATGAGACTGACTTCACACACACTGCCCTGGGGTTGAGCTGTTATAGAAACACATAATCTACTTAAAAAATCCTGAAGCTCATGATCTGAAAAATGTGTCCTTCAGGAAAGAGCTTTCTGGGATTCCTCCAAAGATCTCTTGCCTGGAATAGAAATGACCAGACAATAGACTTGTTTATCTCCAAGGTAAATTCCCTCAGCAACCTTCCAGCAGTGCCTGGTTGTTTAAAGGACCATTCCTTCTCCAATGTCCTGAAGCATGAAACTGATGATGTAAAGATCATTCCAGCTGGTGTCAGAGAAGATGCAATTATCTTTAATCGTTGCTATTGGAATGCCCATGATATGAATTGCAAAGTATTTAAAATAAATCTGGGCTATTATGGAATTAAGTCCTCAAATAGAGACACTTTTTATTACTTAGAAAATGCCCTGTAGCTTAAACTGTTTCTTCTTCCATTTAATGGAAGGTGTGCTGGGGTGTACTTATGGGGGCATGCTGGCTGAACTGAAGGGGGGTCTAGCTGTGCACTAATTTTGGAAAGTAGGTTCAATATGCTTTCTTTGATCCAGTCAGCCCACCTGACAGGTTGTAAAAAAATCGGCTTTTTCTGTATGATCCTGGCTTCTAGAGAAAATCTAGTAACATTATATGAAATCATCAATTTCTAATAGTAGATTTTTACATTTATGGGAAAAGAAGGATGGCACAGGGGAGGGAGAAGTAGCTTTGACGTTAAGAAGACCCGAGTCCAATTTCTACCTCCCACACCTACTGCCTATGCAACCCTAAACTATCTCCTAGCTAAAGAGGATTCTCTTAGCAACTTAAACCTATATGTTTTAAAATGGCAGGGAAATTTTCTTCGTTAGGAGTTCCTTCTATAAAATAAATCATAGGTCAGATGGAACAAACAAACAAAACACAAATGAAATCCTAAGTCTTTTAGGGAAAATAAACATTTTTAAAACTTTTTCTGGGGGGGGGTTGCTTCCAATACTTTATCTTACAAGAATCCTATGAAGAAAGCACTATGTTAGAGCTATTATTTATACTCATTTTACAAATTAGGGAGCTGAAGCTGAGAGAGATAGGATTCAAATGCTGATTTCTTTGAATCTTCAGTCCAATGCTCATTCTGCTATACAACATGATCTCCCCATATATAAGCTTTATAAAAATCCTTCTTTTAGCAGAAATGAGAGGTACTATGGCATAGAGGATAGAAAACTGGATTCGTAACCAAAAGACCTGGATTCTAGGAGGAAGAAAGAGAATTTGCCATTCAAAATTAAAAAAAAATTAAATACTACATTAAAAAAAGTTAATTAAACTTTGAAAAGACTTCTGATAGCTACTGACTGTGTGGTCTTGTACAAATCATTTCTTAGTGCTTTTAAAATTCTCTAATAGTTTGAATTACAGTGGGGAAATAGATTAAAGATAATAGAAGTTATCAGAATTGGGGAGGATTAGTAATAGGTAAGTGAAGAGGAGCAAGATCTACATCTCTAAGTAAACTTAGAATGGAAAGCTAGTTGCATGTCAATTACATTGCTCTAGTTTCCTCACCAAGTAATTCTATATCATTGAAAGGTATCATTACAAATTACAAATACAAATATCTCTCTCAAAAAGTTCCCCCAAAATCCAGTTTTATGATTTCAAGTTTAGTTCTCCTTACACTGTATTTAATGGATAGTTTGGCAGACACCAGATGAGATAACCATGGTAGAGTAGGAAAATTGTTGAACTTTCATTTTTGTTTTTTTCCCCCTAGGCAATTGGGACACATAGTATAAATTAAATATCTGAGGCTAGATTTGAATTCAGGACCCTCTAGCACCTCAAAAAAGTTGAACTTTAGGTCATGGAACCCCAGGTGTGAATCCCAGTTCTATCACTTACCTAAGTATGTGACCTTGAGAAAAATTTTTAGAGTCTCTGGGTCAGTTTCCTCACTGTCAAAATGAATGGATTGGAATAGATATCTTCTGAGGTTCCTCTCGGCTTTAAATCTATTATCCTATAACCTCAAGACTTCCTATATTATAGATCTTCAGCATACCATTTCTATTAGCAGCTGCAGAAATGCAAATAGATTAAGAGGTAGTGCTAAACTCTATTTTTCTGCCTGAAACTGGCACCTCACTGAGATTCACCTTCACCTGGCTTATTCATAATGAATTTCAGACACAGCACAATGAGATAGTATAGAGTATATGATAGACTCAAAGGAGTCTCATAGAGGTATGATCACAGCTGTTTAGGTTTCCTGAGTATTTTCTCTTTATCTCTTTCTGCAAGGACTTGTTGCAAGTGATCAGACATAGGGATGGATGGTACAATGTATACATACGGTTCTCCCAACTGTCTCTATGATCTATGTTGAAAAAGTTCATACCAGAAGTGATTGTAGCATGAAGATGAGTTCTATCTCAAATTCAGCCTATGAACAGTATTTGAATTTACTGTGTTCACTCTTCTGTCATTGAAGATGAATTTTATCTTATTTGTTGTTGGTGGATGGAGTTCATGGGGAAAGATCAGTAGTGGATAATAGGAGCCATTAGAATTAGGGAGAGTCAGTATAGGTAAGGGAAGGGGAAAAGGATCTAAATTTCTGTTTAAGTAAGCACAAAACAGAAAGATAGATGGGTTCAATAACAGAATTTCAGAACAACAAAATTTGAACAAGAAAGAAAACAATGGCAGAAGAGAACAAAATATGACATCAATATCAGAGCAGAAGACAAGATGCAGAGAATGCTAAGAGGCTCTCTCAAGTCTCTGTTTTTTCTCAAAGAAAAAATCTGTCTATAATAGATTTTCATGTTCAAAAGCTCAATGTTAAAAAATATAATAATAGCTAACATTTACATAATGCTTACTATGTTACAAGCTCTGTGTTACATACTTTTCTTTTATTCTCACCACAACTCTGACAAGTAGTTTCTATTATTATCCCCATTTTACAGATAAGGAAACTGAGACCAAGCACCTTACCTAATAGCCCCACAGTTAATAAGTATCTAAGGCTGGATTTGAACTTAAGTCTTTGAGATGTGAGATCCAGTGTTCTATCCACTGAACTTTCTAGATGCCACTAAAATTGGTGAAGTTGTGGGTCAAGTTTGTTATGCCATCCTGTCTCCCCAACTGAATCAGTCTGGTTTGGCTATGGATTTAGGCAAATGCTCCTTTATAGGGCCTAAAGAAAAGAGCCTAAGCTTGAGAGAGGGATTGTATTAGGAAACCCTGATTTCAAATATTGTGGCAAATGTATTGCATTATGATATGGACTGACAAATTGAGAGGTAACTTCCTTCAATATTTGTTTTTGTTATTTTTCAGCTATTCAAGCATGTCTGACTCTTTGTGATCTTACAGACTATAGTGTGCATAAGATTTTCTTGGCAAGGATACTGGAGTTGTTGGTCATTTTATTAAATGTAGAGACTACTTTCTGTTTTGTCATTGTATCCCCAGACCCTTCCACATTACTTTACAGGTATTCATCAAATAATAAATATTTGTCGAACTAAACTGAATTTGGGGAGATATATGGTGACCTGTCTAAATAGCAAGTGAAGGAAGAAATACAAAGAGATGATAGATTGGAAATATGACAATAGATGAAATTTTAGGGAGTAGGAATGAACTCACTTTATTGATCACTTAGTGACCAAATTGGGAAGAGAAACTCTCAGTAGTGATAACAGGATCACTACAAAGCATTTGCATAAAAGTAGGGAAAAACAATATGGGGAAAGATAGATTTGAGGCATGGAGAAGAACTTGAGAAGGGGAAGAGAGAAGAGGAGTTGAAAATGGAAAAAATAGAATTTGGGAATGATGATGATAGTATGGAATAATTCCTGAATATTTCATAGTGGAGGTGGGATGAATTTGGGGAAGGAATTAGCAGAAAATTTAAGACTTTGAATATACTTTATAGGTCTCCTAGTATTTAGAACTGGAAGGTACCTTATGGAATATATTTAATTAAACCATATTATTTTATAAACGAACAAAATGAAACACAGAAGTGAATGGTCTTTGTCTAAGACAATCTAAACAGAAAAAATACAGCTAGCATTCAAACCAAAGACTTGAAATTAGAAATCCAATACTCTGTCCATTTTTTATACTTTCTCTATGAACTATTATTTTGAAGTAACTCTGTAGTGGGCTACTGTAGTGTTAGTAATGTTATGGAGGAGCTAGCTAATATGGTTTGAAATAAGATCTCTTGATTAAAGGTACTGAAATCTTTAGAAGGAATGTATGTTGTTAGCTGCCTTCTGGTTACATGTCATGTAAAGAGAAATTATATATTTTGTTTAGCTCTAAAGCACTAAACTAGGAGCAATGAAGAGAAGCTATAGAAGAGCTTGAATGTGGCAAAATGGCATTATTCTATAAGTTATTGTGTCTGGGGATATTATAAAGATTTTATAGTTCCATTGGAGAAAAAAATTTCTTCAGTGTAATAGTCCAAGAATAATGAATGAGACATGAACATCAACATTATAATTCAACAGGCAAGAGGTAAATGAGATTACTACATCCCAGTATTATCCAAGTGCAAAAGTGAAGGTCAGATGTGGAAATCAGATTTTGTATGTATCTATGTGTGAAGATGTATGTGTGTGTTTTTATGTTTTACATTTATTTAATATTTTATTTTGTCCAGTTATATCTAAAATAATTTTAATATTTGCTTTTAAAACTTTAAATTCCAAATTTTCTCCCTTCCTCCCTTTCTACTTCCCTCCCCTACACTATATTGAGAAAGCAAGAAATTCATCATGGATTGAACATATGCAGTCATGCAAAAATTTTCATATTAGTCATGTTGTAAAGAAAAACATAGACCAAAAAATAAAACCCAGAAGAAAAATAGAAAGTTTTTAAAATTATGCTTCAATCTTTATTCATACATCATCAGTTCTTTCTTTGGGAATAGTTATTTTTCAAATAACTCCAGAGTGGTCTTGGATCATTATATTGCTGAGAATAGTTAAGTCATTCATAGTTGATCATCTTACAATATTGATATTACCTTGCACACAGTTTATTTCACTTTGTCAGTTCATAGAAAACTTTCTATATTTTTCTGAGATTATGCACTCATCATTTCTTATAGCACAATTTTATTCAATCATAATCACATATGACTATTTGTTCAGCCATTCCTCAAATGATGGGCATCCCCTCAGTTTCCAATTCTTTGCCACCAGAAAAGAGATGCTATAAATATTTTTGTACATATTGGTCCCTTTCCTTTTTTGTTTTTTATTTATTTTGGAATACAGACCTAGTATGAATAGTTTTATTGCCTTTTGGGCATAGTTTCAATTGCTCTATAGTATAGTTGAATCAGGTCCCAACTCCACCAATAATGCATTAATATCTCATTTTCCCCACATTATCTCCAATATTTATCATTTTCCTTTTCAGACCTATTAGTCAATCTAATAGATATGAGGTAGTTTCTCAGAATTTTTTAAATTTGCATTTCTCTACTCAATAGTGCATTAGAGCATTTTTAATATAGCTGTAGTTAGGTTTGATCACTTCTTCTGTTCATATGGTCCAATTGATTGATTGATGATAGTTCAAATGACCAAAAGATAATTTATCAATTATAGAATGCCTCTTATCTTTGATAAATTTGACTCATATATTTGAGAAATAGGGTCTTCATCAGAAGAACTTGCTTCAAAATGTTTTTTATAATTTCTATTGCTATCTGTATTTCCCTTAATCCTATTCCCCCCTTCCATTTAACCTAACTTTTCCCTCCTTTCACCCTGTTCCTCTTCTAAAATATTTTGTTTTTTAACCCTCTCTCCAATCTGCCCTCCTTTCTGTCATCCCTATCCATTCTCTTACCCTCTTCCTCTCCTACTTTCTTGTAGGATAAGAGTTTTCTAGACCCAGTTGAGTGTATGTTTTTTTGCTTTAAGCTAATTCTGTTGAGAGTACAATTCATTCAGCACACCTCACTTCTCTCTTCCCCTTTATTATAAAAGCTTTTTCTTGTATCTTTTATGGCAGATAATTTATCCTATTCTATCTCCCTTTTCGATGACATGTACTCCTTCTAATTGCCCTAATGAAGAAAAACTTCTTATGAATTACAAGTATCATTTTCCCTTGTGGGAATGTAAATAGTTGAAGCCTTATTAAGTCCTTTATGTTTTCTCTTTTCTGTTTATCTTTTTAATACTTCTCTTGAATCTTGTATTTAAAAGTTAAATTTTCTATTCAGCTCTGGTCTTTTCATCAAAATGGATTGAAAGTCTTTAATTTCATCAAATGTCCAATTATTTTTTCACCCGAAGGATTATATTCAGTTTTGCTGGGTGATTTTTGGTCGTAATCCTAACTCCTTTGCCCTTCAGGAAATCAGACATTTTTGGCATTCTCATCATTGAGTAGGTCATGCTTCCTTGAATTTAAAACCTCCTCCACGGCAATTGAAAGTTACTTCTTTCATAGATGTTGATGTGGAAAGGTCCCTAGTGGACATCTGGTCCAACAGTCTCATTTTAGGAGACTAAGTGACTTGCATAAGGTCCCAGAGATAATAGTCCCCAGAGGTGGATCTTGAACTAAAATACCCTGACTCCAGAGGCAATATTCTTTCCATTATGCAAAATAACAGGTTTCATGTTCATGATAACAGGTTTGGAAATTCAGGATGGGGATGTGATAAATAATGTTTGAGGTAATGTCCATATTGATAAAATCAAAGATCTTAGAAAGGAAAAAAGGTAGGAAGGCAATAAACAGTTACTATTTATTTAATGTGTCCCTGACACTGACTTAAGTTCTTTAAAATATCTCAATAACCCTAGGAAGTAGGTATTATGATTATCTCTGTTTTACATATGAGGAAACTGAGTCATGTAGAAGTTAAATGTTTTACCCAGAGTCACAACTAGGTCACATTTGAACTGAGGTTTTCCTGACTCTAGACTATCTATTCTATCCATTGTATCACCTTGCTATCTCAAAGTATAAAAGCAAGATGAATCAAATCAACAATATTTGCAAACATATTTCTAATGAGATAAGGGCAGTGAAGAGTTTACATTTTCAAATGTACAAATGTATGATATTTTAGGAAAGAGAAGGATTATCATCTAGGCTAGCAAGGAGAAGGAGAGAGCGATGTTTCAGCTAATCCATTCTCTTGGCTCCACCAATGGCACAAGCCAGATGTTAAGAGGATAATAGAATTCACAGAAGTGTGCAGGATTATTCAATGTGGAGAACTGTCTTCTGACACCAGTGGGTGATCAGCTTAAACTAGGAAGCACAATAAGCTGATAGGCCTTGTAATTATTGTCCCAAGGAGAGTAGATGCAAATGCTCTTTTTTCTCATCCTTATCTCAGATTTAGTATTCTGCGCTGGAAGAAATGTCCCAAATGGTGTAAACTGAAGGTTGTAGCCAGAACTATTTCTTGGTTCTTCTTATTGAAACTTTTTAAACTTTAGTTTTAATTTTTATTTGTAAGTACCACTTCAATTCTGAAATATGACCCCCTACATGGAAGAACATAGTGATTTCTTAGAAACCTAGGACTGCTGGAGAGAACTTCAAGTGATCTTTCTGCTCTTCTTGCCTTCAGTGAAGATTATCTAGCTAATCCGACATAGATCATAGCTTTCCTTAAAGCTCTATCTCTAGAAAGGGATTATTGCAAAGCACTGTGCCAATTTCAGACAAGATTTCCAGTTGGGAAGTTTTTATGTTTATGTCAAATATCTTTTGCTATGATTCAAGATGAGTCCTTAAGAGTAATAATGTCTGTTTATAGAATGCTTGTTCAGTTGTTTTCAGTCATATCTGACTCTTCATGACCCAATTTGGGGTTTTCTTGGCAATGATATTGGAGCGGTTTGACATTTCCTTCTACAGCTCATTTTACAGATGAGATTACTGAGACAATGTTAACAAGTTAACACAACTAGTGTCTGAGGCTGAATTTGAACTCAAATCTTCCCGACTTCAAGTCTGGTGCTCTTTGCCACCTACCTGCCCCATAGTGCTTTATAATTTCATTCCATCCTTACAAAAACCCTGGGAGATAGATTTTATTATTAGCTCCATCTTACAATAAGGAAACTGAACCTAAGAGAAGTTAAATGAGTTGCCAAACTATACTACACATCGGACATTATTACATTACTGGACCTCCCAACTACTTTGTTTGATTATAAAAATTATGATGTGGAGGAAAGTTTTATGAGCATATATCTATGAATGAAGGTACAAATGAGACTTTTCTTCCCCCAGCCATCCTCTCTTAACCAAAGCAAAATAAAAATAATTCATTAAAATCTCCATTATCTAATCACTCTAACATAGGTATTGCTAGACTTGCTAGAATTCATTATTTATCAGTGAAAAACCTTAAGATTTTGCAAAGTGCAAAAACAAAGTGGTTGTTAACACTTGTAAGACATGTGACTAGTAGTTGATGACCTGATGTCTCTGAAATCCAGATTTTTCAACTCAAGCAAGTAGGATAATGAAATGAATTGCCTTCCATATTCAACAAGATTGTTGGGAAGAAATTATTTATAAATTGCTTTGTAAAATGGAAGCGAGAACACTTAAAAAAAAAAACCTTTCCTTTGTCCCTTAGAATGATTGTTTATTTATACTTTTTAATGATCTGTCACATCTCAACAACACCATCCTACTCACACCTAATTCTCCTGGAATCTTCCTTTCTAAGAATATTTAAGCAAAACAATTATATAATAATAATTTACATTTATGGAACAATTTAAGGTTTATAAAACACTTCTCACACTGACACAGATGGGATTCAAGTCAGGAGGAATGGAGTTCAAATCTGACCTCAGACATATACTCGTTGAGTGATTGCGGGCAAGTTCCTTAACCTCATTGGCCTAAATTTTCTCAGCTAAAAATGAGGATAAATAACAGCACCTACTTTGCAATAGGTGTTGTATCTGATGTGTAAAGTTCTAGTATATACAAAAAAATCCTTATGCCTTTTCCTTTCCTTTTACTGCATCATCAACCTAAGAATTAAGTACTTTTATCATTCCCATTTTATAGATGAGGAAACAGAGACATAGAGAGGTTAAACAAATTAAGTGAATGATCAGAGCCATAGAAATAATATCCGAGGTAGAATTTGAACTTAGATCTTCCTGATTCCACCTTATTCTTCACTCTCTTTCTGTTGAGAGGAAGGAAATATGCTTCACCATAGTCTAGTGTTCTGTTTGGCTCCATGAAAAAAGTGCTTCAGTTAGACATGAAGTTACTGGATTCGATTTTTACCTCTGTCCCTCACTGCTATGTGACCTTGGATAATTGCTATCCCCTTTAAGTCTCAATTTTCTCATCTTTAAAATGAGGGGTTTAAACTTCACGGTCCTTTATATCCCTTCTATCTCGAAATCTGTGTTCTGCTTTAGTCATGACTGGTCATTTCATCTTACCACTGGGAACTCAAGTACAATTCTTTACAACAAGCCTTTCCCAACTCCTTTAAATTCCAGTGCCTTCAATCCTTAAATTATTTCCTATTTATCCTATGTATATATTTTCATTTGTCTCCCCCACTGGATTTTAAACTCGTCATAGGTGCTTAATAAATGTTTATTTATTGATTGGATTCTGAGCACTCTGGTAAAATGATGGATGGGTAGCTATTAGTACTTATCATAGTTCCTGGTATATAATAGGTATTCTAAAAGCTTGTTGAATAATAGATTGATTGCCGATGTATCAGATTAACAATTATTGAGGGTAATAATAGCTAACAATTATATATCACTTTAAGAATAATAAACATTTTTACATATATTACTCCATATACCTCACAGAAACCCTGAAAGATTAAGGGCATTATCATCCACATTTTACAGATGAGGAAAAAGAAGCTAAGAATAGTGAAATAACTGGTTCAGAACCAGATAAGACAAGATTTGATCTTCTTGACTCCAAGTTCACATCTTGTTTTGCCATACCCACCAAAATACCTCAAGAATCATTTGTAATATGTCCCCTAAGGGAGGCTTGTACCCAAATTATTTTATTTCAAAATTGATGTCTCATCCGAAGGAAGGAAGGAGGAAGAAGGAGGGAAGGAAAGAAAGAAAGAAGAAAAGGAAGAAGGAAGCAAGAAAGAAGGGAGGGAGGGAAGAAGGGAGGAAGGGAGGAAGGAAGGAGGAAGAAGGAGGGAAGGAAGGAAAGAAAAGAAGAGAGGGAAGAAGGAAGCAAGAAAGAAGGGAGGGAGGGAAGAAGGGAGGAAGGGAGGAAGGAAAGAAGGAAGGAAAGAGAAAGGAAGGAAGGAAGGGAGGGAGGAAGGGATGTAAGAAGGGAGGGAAGAAAAGAGGAAGAAGGAGTGATGGAGGAATGAAAGAAGAAAAGAAGGAAGCAAGGAAGAAGGGAGGGAGGGAAGGAGGAAGGAAGGGAGAAAGAAAAGGAGAAAGAAAGGGAAGGAGGGAGGGAAATAGTCAGGGACAAGGGAGGGATAGAAAAATAATACAATAACAAACCCCACTGTATTTCTCATAAGAGAATAGTGGTGGCTCGAAGGTGCTAAATTAACACTATGCTTCTTAAAGGGAAGCTTGCAGTGAGCTTTGAATCTCTTTTCAATTCTGGGGAGTAACCAGAATTAGCAGCCATGGCAACTGTAGTTATACATAGGAAATGGCAAAAATAAATACCCAAGCATATAAAAAATATACTACCTGGTCAATAAACTCTAGTGGTTTCCAATTATATGCAAGTTTGAAAGTTATGTATTTAATGTAGAGAAAAGAAGAATTAAAGGATCTCCTTATAGATGTCCGTGATCTTTCCAATAAAATTTTGTTTGACTTTCAAAGCACTTCATAATCCTGCCCCTTTTTGACCTTTCCATTCCTGTTATACCTTAAGCCCCTTCATGTACCGGGGGATACAATGACCTTGAGCTCCCTGCTGTTTTTCTCACACAATACACCATCTCCTGTATCTCTAATGTTTTCACTGAGTGTCCCTTATGCTTTGATTTCTTACCTCCTGACTTCCCTGTCTTCTTTCAAATCTCAGCTGCAATCCCACTTTCTGCAAGATTCTCCTTGATTCCTCCTTAATTTTAGTGTCTTTTCTCTGAGATTGCTCCATATTTATAATGTATAAACTTTGTTTGTCAATAGTTGTGAATACCTAGTTTTTGATGTCTTTCTTTGTATCTCCAACCTTGCCATCTAGAAAGCATTTAAAGAATGATAGTTGAAAATAACAATGATAGTATCAGTAAAATGTTTTCAGTAACTCATGAAAGTATCCCATAAGGATTGTGAAAGAGAATGAAATGTGAAAAACAAGAAAGTAAAGGCTTAACTTGTTTGGACGAGGTCATTTTCAACCATAATTTTAGTGATAAATCATACTACTTTGTTGTCTTCTCCATTTGGGTAGTCTACAGTACCACTGTTCATATTCCAGGTAGGGTTTCCCTAGCCATCTAAACCATGCTAAATAACTGGTAATGTAACTCCCTGAAACTTAACAGAGCTGTTTCTTTTAATTACAGACTCACTTCAAGTTATTTTTATCTCAAACATGTTGCTTCTCTGAAGTTCAAAACCCAACTTTGAATTAGGTTATGAATTTTTAGAAGTTTTATAGAAACTGGTAGGAAAATTAACAAATTCTTTATTAATATTCCAGTGAAAATGGTTGTCTTAATAAAGCAAGATTTGCTAAAAAGACTTCCAGGTAAAGAAAAGCATGGCTGAATATGACTTTAAATAGAAAATTCTGTGTCTCCAATCATTTCTAGTATTATCCTAATTCCTTTTTAGTTCCATAATCTTTCCCTCGAACTGGGAATAAAGAGAAAAAATAAAAGCACATTGATATAGATAAGGATTCTTAACCTTGGGTCTACTGGACCTGTGGATAGATTTCAGAGGTTGTGAGAACTTGGTTGAGGGGGGGGGATATCATTTTAAGTTTACTAATCTCTGACTCAAATTTAGTATTTCCTTCAATTATGAATATAAGCAGTAAAACATTATTCAGATAAGGGAGCTTAAATCAATAATACCAGCAAGGTTAAGAATCCTTGATATAGGGGAAACATTTGTTGGTACATCTGAGATTCTGTGGCCCAAGATGGTGACATAGTCAGGTAAGTGTTTTTTTTTTTTAATTTCACTAGTATTCTCTAAAGTACTAAGTCAGTAATTGCATATATTTATATTCTATTCCCATTCTAAAAAATGGGAAACTTTCCCTTAGAAGGAGGATTTTCTTGATTGCATGTATTATTTGGTATTTACTTAATCATAAACAGTTTTCCTGAGGGAGTCCATTATCGTCATCTTTCCTTTCTTACATCAGTAATGGAAGGAACTTCAGGTAAGTGTTGGGGATGGGGGCAAGGTACTATCATAAAAAAAGACTTCTTAAAGATCACTCATTTCCTTTTCAGAGATCAGGTTGGTACTAAATGGAAGGCATTTTCTATTTCCTGCATATGAGCAAAACCATCTGGTTTACTGAGTTTAATCTTGTCATGCAAATAAATTGATATACCTCTGTACTTTTTGGATTGTCTATGGTTTAATCAGTTACAATGCTCCTGAAAGGCATAATACTTTCAAATGTGAATGACTGGTCCAAGGAAAATGCTTGAAAGATTAAAAATGAAAATTTGAAGAGAAAACCATCATGGGGGAGGGAGGAAATGAAAATATTCTCATTCAATTTTGAAGCAGGTAATTTTAAACTCCTTTCTTAGATATTCTTTCTTTGCCAAAACTTGAAATAGGTGAAGGATGACTACAAAAAGCCTTATTTGAAGAAGTCTTGTCCTGATATCATTCTTAGTGTTGACCTCTAGAGAAATGTTTTCTTACCAAACTAGAAGCACATAATGATCAGGAAAATTATTTATTTTCATTCATCACCATGAGACTGTGCTCAATTCTTAACCTTTCTCTGGAGAAAGGGTTACACAGCTAGAAAGTGTTAAGTGTCTGAGGTCAAATTTGAACTCAGATCCTCCCAACTTCAGAGCCGATACCCTGGAGAATTTAAAAAAAAAATCTCTTTATATTATGATCAAGATAACAAAGGATATTTGCTAAAGTGAAGTTGTTTATTCTATGTTAAGAGAAGAGAAGAGAATATTCTATTCAAGAAGTATCCCCAAGGACCATGGGAGGTCTGTTTTACTAGCATCCTATGTTATAACTCATTCTGAAGAATTCTAGAGTCTTTGGGTTGATAGTATTACCTTTCTCTGCTCCTTTGCTTCTTTGTCTCATAAAAAGAGAATTGCCTTCAGATCAACAAAGTTGAGAGGTATCAAGTAAATTTTGGATTTTGATCAAGCTAGAATAGTGAAGGCAACTTTAGGGGAGATAGATTTTTAACAATATTTCTTATTAAGATTTTAACAGCTAAAAGGAGGGGTGATACCTAAAAATTCAGAGAGTTTGCTTTCCCTTTTAAACTTTTTTCTATAGATATATGGCTCTTTCCACCCAGAGACTTACATCCAATATCGCTTCATTCACTACTAGGAAAGAGAGAGCCTGCATTTTGGCCATTTAATGCTTTTTGTAGTATTCAGATCCAGCGCAGCAGCTGGATACAATCCTAAGACACCTGCACCTGCTCTGAATTAGAGAGTAGGGCCCTTCCCCTACACTTCATCACATACTTCTAGAAGCACGTTCCCCAAGCTTCCCCCAAAGGTTTGGCAGCAGACAGAGCCTGAGAATGAGGCTCTCGGCCAGTTCCCCATTAAACTTTTCACACAGACATGTGTAGGCATATATGAGAGACATTATATTTTAGTAGAGAGTGCCAGGAAGATCTGAATTGAATTTATCCTGCCTCTTACATGTATTAACTGTATAACCCTGGGCAATTCAACCTAATAGCATCTCAGACAATTTTAAGAGCATAACTTACAGAACAGTCAGCAATCTGCATTTGTGGGAAGTATTTTCTCATTGTTCTCTATATCAATGAAATCACACATTCTGTCCAAAAGTAAATTACTGAAGTTATACATTAACAGAGAATATAAAAATATTGACACTGAGATCGCTTGAGTATACACTTAAAATTGTTCATCCCTTTTCACCTTATAGAAGCCTTGGTAACAAATATTACATACAAGGAGCCTTTTTAATTCTTTGTTTTTGCTTTTTCACTGCCATCATATTTGAGATTCCTCAAAAGCTTCTACATTTTCAGATGGATTAGTGCTAAAACTTCAGGCTTCTTGTACTATATCCAGCATTTCTCATTGGCTCTCAGGAGCAGCTGACCTTTTGATTCAAACTAATATCTCTTGGTCCTGAACCTGGTTCTTCAATTACTGACAATTTTCTTTAAACTATTTGAATGTTCATTCTAAAAGTGACCAATCATTCTTTCATTTTGAATAATCTCATACAAAAGGAATCAAGATATTATTTGTCATCATATGCTTTTTCATAGGAATGCCCTTTTAAGATATTTCTACTGGGGCTGCTTGACATTATATTTGGTGAGAGTAATTGTTCTTTACTCATTGCTTTTGGAAGCATCTAGTTTATTTTTTAAAAACATCATTAGGTAACATATTTTCTTCTTTTCCTAGAACAATGTTTGAAGAGACTAGCATAGCTAGGGCATTAAGTCATGATGACTCCCTCAGACACTTTTTAATTGTGACCCTGAGAAAGGCACTTCAATTCTGTTAACCTTAAGGCCCTCATTTATAAAATAGGGGGAATTAGCTTCTACAGCTTATATGATTCCTTTTAGCTCTAAATCTATGATCCTATGATAATCCTATGAAAATGTATAGCTTCATAGTGTACTAATAACATACAACATAAATTCTTCTCTCAAGATCTCTAATGAAGGATTTAATATAAAAAATCATAATTTTCAGAAAATGTATAGTCTTTTCAAAAAACATGAGGACAAATTGAGTCAGTATTTAAAAAAGTAATCAAATATTGATAGGTATTTGAAGGCAAAATAAAATTGTCTGTCTTTCTCTATATCTTATCTCTGTCTCTGTTGTCTCTCTGTGTCTCTCTGTGTCTGTCTCTCTTTTTGTCATCTCTGTCTCTTTCTCTGTTTCTTTATGTCTCTCTCTGACTCTCTGTCTCTCTATTTCTCTGTCTCTGTCTGTCTCTCTTTCTGTCTCTCTCTGTCTCTCTATGTGTCTCTGTGTCTCTCTTTTTTCTCATTCCAAAAGTCTTAGTTCATTTTAAAGTTTTTACACTAAGATTTTTGTGACTACATACAACACACACACATACACACACCCACACACACACACACAACTGGTGTTTTAGATTCACCAAAACATCTACAGAAGCTATTTAGCATTGAATTTGATCCCTATGTTCATTTGAATGAAATGTGCATTTATGAATTCCTATGAAGATAGCAACATTCATGAACTATTAGTAACATTACAAATAACAAACTTGCCCAACATCCAATAATTAAGGAAATTTTATTTGAATATCTATGTGAATGATATCACATTGATGCAAAAATATCATAATTCTGTCAGTTTTTTCTTTTAAAAAATCATTTTACTTCTTATCTTGTTTCTACTTATAAAGAATAAATAATATGCAAAAGCAATTGCCAAAAAAAGAAAGAAATCACCTTATAGAAAATGTTAAAATAAATTTTCCAAATAGTTTTTTTTTTCTGGCCCAACCTGTTTCATCCATATTTCTTTTTACTTCTTTATTACTGAGATATTTGCTGGAAGAATTGAAGATAAACCCTCTTCTTCCCCTTCCAACACACACATACTCCCACATGAAGGCTAAGGCTAACTTGCATCTTCAAAGACCATCTGTTCTTGCAGCATAATATTCTCCTGAGGTAGTCCCCAGTTTACTAGTGACAGCCCATTTAGTGGCTGCAAAGGTAACTGTGATATCTGACAGCTCCTTCAACATGAGAAAAGAATTACCAGCAGGAACAAATCAATTATAAATGCAGGGAACATCTACTTGTAAAATCTCTAAATTAAGTAGATCAATACATATTTTCAAACAAATGTACATACACACAAACAAAGGAATAACTATAATAATGTTAAGGATTTTATTATGTATTAATTATTCATATGTTTTATCAGAATTATTAGCTTTATTATATTTTATTATTAAATTAAATCTTAAATTAGTAAATGAAATAAAATAAAATATTAAATTATTTATTATTAAATAAAAATTAAACATAACCTTCATTTGGTTCTATTTGTCCTGCTTTAAGTAGAGTAAGTATTGCATAGTAGGCTTTTAAGCCAGAAAAGCTTTGATTTAAAGTCCCCTACTTCTAATCTATACTGGCTTTATGACTATGGACATGTTACATAACATTTCAATTTTCTAGTA
This sequence comes from Antechinus flavipes, assembly GCF_016432865.1. Classification (NCBI taxonomy): domain Eukaryota; kingdom Metazoa; phylum Chordata; class Mammalia; order Dasyuromorphia; family Dasyuridae; genus Antechinus; species Antechinus flavipes. The sequence continues at coordinate 313,128,922 of NC_067399.1, read as the reverse complement.
CAATCAATATCAAACCAAAAGAGAAACAAATTCCTACAGGCTACATACTGACTTAGAAACTCACAAATTAACATTATATTATTTTTATTTATTTTGTTAAACATTTTTGAATTCTGGTGGGCACTCAGGAGCAAGTGGACATGGATGTGTGAGTTTGACACTACTATTTGGACCAGTTAAGAATATAACTTATGGAGAAAGTGCCAACCTACAATGATAAAAAAAAATTCTGCATCTGAATTACCATGAAATTATAGGTCCAGCTTCTATCCTTAAGTAACTTTATCTCATTCTTCAGGGATCTGATTTGGTGTTTGACAACTCACTTAGTAAGGCTTTTGGAAAGATTGCTTCATTCAGAAAATTCATATTTTAAGAAAGAGAACTATTTTGCTTGATTTTTTTTGGCAAGGCAATTGGAGTTAAGTCTAAGAACACACAGAGAGAACTATGTTAAAGACCTCAAGATATGAGGTGTGTTGTAGTTCAGTTATTTTTCATTTGTATATGGTTCTTTGTGACCTCGTCTGGAGTTTTCTTGGCAAAAAATACTGAAGAGATTTGCCATTTCCTCCTCCAGCTTACTTTCTAAAATGAGGAAACTGAGGCAAATAGGATTAAATGGTTTGCCCAGAATAACATAGCTGACAAGTATCTGAGGCCAAATTTAAGCTCATGAAAATGGATCTTCTTAATTAACTCCAAATCTGGCACGCTGCCTACTAAGACACCTAGCTGCCCAATTTAAGCTGCAATTTGTTGTATTTTTCCTCCATTTTGAAAATTTGTTTAGTTTTCAACTGAAAAAAAAATGTTTCCCACCTCAGTTGCTGTTGAATTCACAAATAGGGGCTATGCAGAAGTAAAATTATGAGTTCAATCATCTTTACTTTTAATGCTTAATTAGAGAGGCATTTCATCCTTTTATTCAGCATCCCAACCTTAAGGAGAATGTGGCTGAGTAACATTATTGTAAATCTACATGAGGTTTTCACAAAGACAGATAAAAATTCAAGTGGATACTGAATAACCACTTGTTGGGTGTGCTTAAGGAATTGGAATTCTTATTCAGGTCTTAAAATAATAGAAAGGATAACTTCTGACCTCCCTTACAATTCTGAGGATCTGTGGTTTCTTGACCCATATCAGTAATGATTAAAAACATGAAGAATTATACTTGATAATGTATTTATGAATTGACATTTGATAAGTATTCATCTGAGAAGTTTCAAATGCTTGAAACCTTTAGGGTCTCATTATCCCATAGCATTTTCTAAAATCTTTTCCAAGTGATATCTAGGGATAGTGAACTATATAGGTCAGAAGTTATTTTTATCATCCTCTCCCAAAAAGTTTCTATTTAATACCTTTCTTTAAGGTACAATTCTTCTAAATAGTATCTAAAAAAATCTTAACATTGTTCTGGATCTTTGGTTGCTTACAATATTCTTTACTCTGGTTCCTTGGTTCTAAAATAGCAATGAGTTTACTTATTTCAAATAATCCTTAAATTAGTAGATTTTGCATTTTCTAAAATCTTTTCCAAGTGATATCTAGGGATAGTGAACTATATGGGTCAGAAGTTACTTTCATCATCCTCCCCCAAAAAGTTTCTATTTAATATCTTTCTTTAAGGTACAATTCTTCTAAATAGTATCTAAAAAAATCTTAACATTGTTCTGGGTCTTTGGTTGCTTACAATATTCTTTACACTGGTTCCTTGGTTCTAAAATAGCAATGAGCTTACTTATTCCAAATAATCCTTATATTAGTAGATTTTTATTCTTTACATCTTCTTTCCTGAAATGTTTTTATTGTTACTCTCAAATCTAAATAACCCTAAATGTTAGAACTAAAATTTTCCCCCAACTTGGAATATCACAATTCCTTACCCCAAGTTTAGTACCAATGACTTAAGTCATGCTAGAACTTGAAAGCCATGAAATTGTCTGGAGTTACATTGGTTTATAGATTTATTGACATGATCTTCAATTTCTTGTTGTAAAATGATTATTAATTTAAAAGGGTGGTCTTAGCTATCACCCCCTTTGAGTTCTTTTCTGCTTCCCTATATTTGTTGGTATTTTCCCCTTTCCAAAATTATTTCATATTTATTAATCTGAGTATATGTTTTATATTCCAAGAAGAATGTAAGCTCCTTGAGAACAGGGAATGTATCATTTTTGTTTCTGTGTTCCCAGTACAATTTATTTGAACAGAGGAAGCACTCAATATTTCTTGTATTCACTTTAAATTGTTACAGGAGCAATGTCTGCAAATTTTAGATATTGAAATATTTCTGGAAGATACATAATAATGGGGCTACTCACAGTCCCTTCAGGAGCATTGTAGATAAGGATAGTTAAAAACAAAACAAAAAGGAAAAAACAACAACTTTTCTATGTGGTTTTAAGTGGGATAATTTTATGTGAACTCTCTGATAAAGAAAATATCAAGTTTATGCTGAAGTATTAATTTTGAACAAAAGATGAATCCCCCTTTACCCCCTGCAGGCAAAGCCAATCTAGTGTGTAATACTTTAAGGATAGGAACGATCCATAGCTATTTTGGATAAATTCCTTCTCCCTTGAGGGGATGGGATATCTTCCTTTATAATTTGAGAGGCTTAATTAAAGCCAAATATTATTCCCAGGGAGGTGTCACTCCTTAATTGTTTGCATTTAATACCATTTCCCTATAATTGTTTTGTCACCCAGATACTCTGTCATTGTATTAATGATGGCTTCCATCAAGACAGACCTTGGCTCCTTGTTACTTTGGGTTTCCTGGGAGATAAGAGTTGAATGAGCATAACTAGGTTTAGCTCTGATATTTCTGGAGTTTAGTAAGATTTCCAAGTACCGATGAGTTTTATACACCAGTATGGCTTTGCTTGTTCTATTTTGAAGACCACTTATTTATGAAACTATACTAACTTTGACAATTACCACTATCCTCAGGCAAAGGACCAGAAACCCTTTATGCTGGACAGAAACTCAACGACAATGAATGGCACACTGTCCGGGTGGTGAGGAGAGGAAAAAGTCTTAAGCTTACAGTGGATGATGATGTGGCTGAGGGTGAGTTCAATGTTTGTGCTTTTTAAAAAATTCTTTTTATTTTTATTTTTTACTCTTTCTGTTCTTAAATATCTTTTTGTCTTTTGGTGTTCTTTTTTTTTTTTTTTAAACTTTAATTAGCTTTGACTGGCCCAGTGGCACAAAAGATCCTTGAGGGGAAGGACTTTCATTTTGACTTTATAGCTACAACTACTAGCCTACTTCCTTGAACATAGTATGAACTTCATTCAAAACTCCAATCAGTCATGAAGTATCTGATAAGGACCATTAAGTGCTGTGAGGGTAGTAAAAGGAATGTATATTTTCTTTTCTCAATGAATGTCCATTATTGTGAGGTCAGTACAATTAACACAATGAAACAATTAGTGAAAAACATTTTTGTAAAGATAAAACTATGTATTCAGACTAGGAATGGCACTAGAATTCAGAAAGAATGATAGATATGTGATACAGTGCTTGAAAAAGGCTTATAAAAGAGAATCATAATGTGACCTGCTATTTGGACATGCTCAGACTAATATTTATTTGACTGGGTCTCTCAATTATTCTGTTGGAAGGATGAGAGTCTGAATACTCACTAGAAATCCTGGGAGTTATTGTCTTGATAACCATGGTAGATTAGTTCCCTGCTGCCAGAAGTCCAACACTCACTTCAAAAACAGACCCAGACTCTTCCAGGACTGTGAAGACTATAGGATTCCCAATGAGTGAATATGCCCTTATTGCATTCCTAGGGCAATGCAAGAAATCAATGACCTTTATATTTCCATGCATCATAAATTTGATAGGACATCAAGAATCTGTCTAATCTAGCTCCTCTCATTTTATAAATCTTATAAATGAAGAAACTAAGGCTCTGGGAGATTAAATTATTTGCTCCAAATTAAAAGGAGTTATTTAAACTAAACTTTGGAGAATGGCCATTATTGGGTTATAAAGGAGAGCCCTTCTGAATGACATCCCACATTCTTCCAACTGATATTTATCCCATCTCTCAGCAATGATCTAGAAGTGATATTAAATTAGGTTCTAGACCATACACTGTTCTGGATCCACAGGCAAAATATTTTGAGGGGAGTTCTAAATTGTAAAGGGAAAAAAAACCAAATCAAGAATAAAGACATCTTTATCAGGAAAACTTGGAACAGAAATAAAATGTAATGGAGTGGAGAAATGTGGTGTTTTTCTTCTTCAAAATAAAATGGTTCTCTTTGGGAGCAGGTTTCTCGGAGAGGTTTTCTGGAGGCAACCTTAGTATCAGTTAAAAGTAAATAATCACCCAAATGCAGCCAGGTGCTAAAAGTTCTAATCTTTTATTGTCTCCAATATAGCCCAGTTAGTTTTCTTAGAGGCCTCTCTCTCTCCTTGGTTCTAAGAGCTCTTGCAGATTGTCCCTTGCTTCTGCCTCTGCTTTCTTCAGCCTCCAGCCAGCACCTCCTTGCCTGGGGCTGGGCAGCTTTCTGGAGAGCCTTTCAGACCAGCTTGGTCTCAGTGGGGGAAGTGCAGGAGCCCAGCCACCACAGTGCTGTGAGATGAAGTGAATCTGGTTGCACCTCCGAGAGAAGGCTTCTCCTCAACTGATGTGATGCTCCCCTCTCTAGTCTTTTCAGCTGAACCCCCCGAGAGAGCCTCTGTCTATTTCTTATGTATGATCTCCTCTGAGAGAGAGTGGGATTATGGCTTTCTCCCAGAGTGCTTTCTGGCCCTGAGAGCAGCAAGGGAGGTGTGAATTCAGATATCTCATATTAAACCCTGAAATCTCCCAAATGTGTGAACTTCAATGAGTACTTAATGAGTTTCTCAGTTCCACTTAGTACCTTGTTTCTTCTGACCCATAATATCTAAAATCAGATCAATCATACTGAACCATGCTAAATTAGATAATCATTGTCTCTATCAATTCTAATGACTTAACAGTTTGTAAAGATTCCAACAGGGGAAAAACTAAGACCTGGGTTATAGTTGTGGCTCTAACACTAACTCAATGTGTGACTTTGGGCACTTGAAATTATCTGAGCTTCCTCATCTATACTGTAAAATGACAGAAGCAGATGATTCCCATCCCTAGTCACCGGTCTTGCATCACTAACAAAGTAGTAAAACTGTATTTGTTTTGGATATTTCAAGTCAACACATCCACAACAAAATCATCTCCTTCTCTTATTCCAAATGACCCCAGTTCCAAACTTGCTTATTTCTCTTGCCCAGTTTTGCAGCTTTGGCACCCTTCTAAATTCCTCACTCTTATTCATCCTACATTTTCAATCAGTTGTCAAATATCTGTTCAATATGTCTTGTGAATGTCCCCTTCTTTCCACTCACATAGCTACTACCTTAGTGCATCTCTTACCTGGACTATTATAATAAATATAATATATAAATTATATTATATATATATAAAATATAATTTACTTACATATGTGGTATCTCCTCTCACAATCTATCCCTCACAAAGCTGACAAATGAATTTTCTTTATTTCTCTATAGAATAAACTCTGCTGACTCTCTAATACTTCTAAGATCAACTATTAACTCTTCTATTTGGCATTTAAAGCCCTTCACAATCTTTCTTCAGCCTACCTTTTCAGACTTATTATAGATTACTGCCCTTCACTTACACGATAGCCTAATTGAAATGGCCTTTTTACTATTCTTCATACATTGCACTGAATCTCCAGGATCTTAGATTTGGCTGTATCCCATAGCATTAGCTCTTCACTTCTGTTCTCTTAGCATCTTTTGTTTCTTTCAAAGATAAGTTCAAGTATCACCTTATACATGAACCCTTTCCTGATCTGCCCGCTGCTGATGACTTTCTTTCAAAATTATATTGTATTGTACCCATTTAGGCATGCATTGTCTCTCAGGACAGGGACTTTCATTTTTGTTTCTGTAACTCCCATCTGATTTGAGTGATTGACACATAATAGTTATTTAAATACCTCTCCTTGACTAACTTATTGTTTTTTGAAGTCCTTTACAGTGATAAGACTGAGAAAATCTTTATTTGTGCATGCAAAGAAGTACTTCTGTGCTTTTTGAGTCTGGACCCCCAGAGAGAGAGAGCAGTCAGCTTCAGAATATGTTCCTAAGTGTGTGTGAAACTCTACCACATAAGAAGAGGTTGTACATGAGATGGATTTTCCTTATTTTGAATGACTTTCAATTAAATTTAACAAACAGGAGAAACAGCACAAGAGTGGTAGATAGAATGCCAATCTCCTCTGGGCAAATCACCTCACCTCTCTGCTCTGGGCAATTCTCTACCACTATAAGTTACAGAGAAAGTAATTGCATTGGTAGGAGGTTTTTAAATTTTAATTTAATTTAATTATTAGTTTTTAAAATTCCAGCATTGATGAAATCACAGGTCCTGTGTCAATGTAGCTAATGAAAATAGTCTCTGACCTCAAAGAGCTTTCATTCTGTTGGTGTGAGTTCTTGGCCAAATTCAGCTTTCTGAGACTGGTAATTGGAAGCAAAAAAAAAAAAATAAACCATTTCAAGTGGAACCATCTGTAAATGTTTTTCAATTTAAAAAAGTGTTCTTCATGAACCCCACTTCTGGAATCTGGGATTTCCCCCAAATCATCTCTTAGCAGCCCCATTGTTCTCTCTCAAAAGGCATGTTCCTCACCAGGGACAAATTAGTTTCCAAAGGAAAGAAATAGTGAAGGAATTAGTCCAGCCTAAGGCTACTTGTTTTGGAGGAAAACATTTTATTTTTATTAAGCCTGCAGATACAAACTAATTCTTTTTACTCATAACTCTTGCAAAGCCTAGTATAAATGATACTAAGTCATGTAGTGAGTATCTTTTGCTTTTCTAGCATGTATAATAATTATTAATAAAATCAAAACCATAATATTCTCACATGATTATAACTCAGAGTCTCTATGTGAGTGGTGGAACCCTATCCAGTGTTTTAGGATTAAGTCTCTAAACACATGTGCTCTTCATCAGCCCCTTCCATTGTGGCTCTCCTATTTATAATTATAAATATGCATGCCTCAGTAGTTATGACAAGTCATAGTTTTATATTATAAATCAGGAATTTTGAGTAATTTAAAGAAATAGGTACATCTGAAAGCAAATCTATGTACTCTTCAAAGAATTAAACCCTTTATTGATTTTTCCTGATATCAGGCGCCAGTTCATTTTAGCCATACTCAATTCCAATGGGCTTGAGTAGACACAGTGACAAGCAAAGAGATGTGTATAGATGACCTAATATTTTCCCATTCAAAATTCCCACTAAAATACCTGTTTCCACTTGACTGTTAATCTCGGTTTACCATTTTGCTTTTGTTATCCTTGCTTTTCTCTCTAAACTAGAACTACACTAAACCAAAATAAAACCAAATCTTGCACTCACCTGCCTCAATTCACTGTTCTCCCTCACTGAGTCACCGAACTTATTCTCATAAAGATTCGTTTCACCTACTGAATATAAATATCTCATGCATATGTCCCTAGTTACATGGAAATACTACTATAAAAAGTAAACAATTCTTTTTTTCCTTCAATTTGTTGAAAATATAGAGTATGGAATGGGGTAAAGCACACGAAAATTCATTGTGAGTAATCAAATAATGAATTTGCCATTCAGTAATTGTGAAGTCATTTTTGAGAAACTCAAAGGAAGGAAATGATTTTCACTATTTAGACCAGCTCACTCCATCATAAGCTCAGTCATTTTTTAAAATACTGAGCCACTAGGTGGCAGTCTCATCCTAATGCTTTTCTCCAAAAATGTGACCTTGTCTTTGTGTAGGAAGATCTATGTGTTTAAAAAAAAAAAAAACAAAAAAAAAAACCACACTTTTAAATAAGCAGCTACAGACTCCTAGCGTCCACAATAATGCACAGTCCCTCCCTCACTATTTTTTATAGAAACACTGAAATAAAGGTAATTATAAATTAAATATTCGGTTATCCCTAACAATTAAAAATTATTGCTAAACCATGCAATGCCCAAGTCATGGAGTAATTTGGTGTTTGAAGTGAATAGAAGTTCTTTCATCTTTAGTCTATTCAGGTCTTACTTTGTTAGTGAGAGAAGAATCCAAGTGTGAGCATTAAGAAGGTCTGGAAAATTAAAAATAATAAATTATTTTGTTATGAGATAGTCTGTTGCTTTAAAAAAAACCTAAGGATTTATAAAATTAACTTATTAACATAAGTAATAAAGTTAGGAAATTTAAATTTGTCTGTCTCCTCTACTCACATTCCTCCATCACTATTCCCCACTCCACCCCCACACATATTCTTCCTAGATTATTAAGAAATGGTTTGTTTCCTAATTCTGTAGTCTCTACTAACAATGGAAACACCTTGATTTCAAGGGGTTTCCAATTGATTCCCAGAAATTTTGCAAAGAAAAACAGGATAAACGATTATCAGTAGAGTGTGTTGGTTTGGCAATGTTCATAGAAGCCACAAAAAAAAAGAAAAAAAAATTGATATTGGTCAAGCACTGCCTCCCTTGTTTATTGGTACTCTTAACAGTTAAGAGAAGGGAAGATTTCATATTGACATTATTTATACCTGTGTCATGTCAGCAGCTATAGAAGTAAAATGTTACATGGATCCATTCCTGATGAAATCCAGGAAGGCTGGATCTTGTTCCTGACTTCTTCCTAGAATGTATAGACTGATGGAATAAATAGATCTGAAGTATTGGATTTCTGTTCATCTAGATTAGAAGTAGATAACCCAGCTATTGAATCACATGGAAGGAAACCGGAAGATATTACATCAAATCCTTAACAGTAACCACCAAATACCACTTTTAATGCATAAGGTATTGCTTCTGTGTCCTCATGTCATAGCATACATATTCTACTCAATTCTTTTTCTACAAGACAAGCCAGGGGGCAACTAGATGATTCAGGGAATAGAGCTCTGGTCCTGGAGTCACAAGTACTGAGTTCAGATCTGGTCTGTTATCACTTACTAGCTGTATGACTCTGGACAAGTCACACACACTCCTGGCCAGTGCCAAATCACCCATATCAATTAAGCCTCTGATTCTATCTTGTATAGAGTTATTTTCAATTACTAGCACCAGAAACGGAATGGAAATAGCTGCTTCAATGACTGATTCAATTGTTATCATACTTGAAGAAAGACTTTCCGTCTTTGCTATTAGCTATTGTATCATAATCCTATAGCTCCTACATATAGCTCCTATAATGAGAATATATGAGTAATTGAAAGAAATAGAAAAATCTGAAAGCAAATCTCTGTACTTTTCAGGCAAGGATGGGTGTGCAATAAATCTTCATTGTCCTTCCATTGCCATAGTGATGGGGAGATGTGCCCATTATGTCCTCCAGTCCCCTCTAGCCATCCATACCCATCTCCCAGTGGATGTTTTGCTTGTGATGCTTTAGGACCTAATGATGGAAGTATTATCTAACTTTAACCTGGAGTTAATGGGAGTTAATTTTTTATTCCCACTCATGTTACTGATACTGCCTATTGACCCTATATTGAAAGGCAAAATAAAAATATAGGGACCTTCTAGATGTATTGATTGACAAAATCCATGTCACCTTCTCCCAATGATCTTATGTTAATACCATTAGCTAACACCACTAATGGAACAGATGTTCCATCAGAATGTAGTTTTTACTTTTAGTCTAAATAATGCTATGTACACAAGAACTTTCCTGATTTCCCTAGTTTCTAGGGTTGCCTCCAGCTCAATTACTTTATGCTAACTTTGGCAATATATTTTATTTATATATTTACTTATATGACTGCATGTTGTTTCTCTCAATAGAACATAGCTTCCTGAAGGCAGATAATCTTGTTTTTGTGTTTGAATTACAGGCTAGAAATACTCAGCCTTTGAGAATTCCCAAGACTAATTTGAGATAGGGTTTCTCTTCCTTTTGACATCTTTGACACCTCTCATTTGTTTGCTTTATGAATACTTTAATAGTTCCTCAATAGTCACCTAGTTTTACATGATCTTTACCTATCATCTCTTTGCCAAACTTGATCCATATTGGAAGTGTATTCCAAAATATCGTGAATTCTAGAGTATTCCATCTTTCCTGTGAGAGTTTAAAGAAAATCACATAGGATCATAGATGTTCTGGGCAATTATAACCAGCTACAAAGACTTTTAATGCCTTCTTGGTTTCTTCATGATACCATCAGCAATTTACTTCCTTACATTTTAATTTGATGGAATTATTTTTTGTTCATCACTGGAGACTAAGGAAATATTTAAGAAAATAACATAATAAATTTACATTTATTCCCACCACTGGATACCCAGGACCATAAGATTAATTCATCATGTATTGTAACTTATCAAATCTAGTATAGATCAACCTTTCTTAGTTTGATTTCAAATTTGCCTTTTCCCTCTTCTTAGCTCTCTGACCATCTTATTATAACTCAGCAATACTGAGGGGTCTATGAAAACAAATCCTTGTCATTAAGTCTGCATTTGATATATAGTAACATTTTTGAGAGTAAATAATTTTATGTTAGGACTTAAAATAAGATATGATGAGTTTCTGGGATGTTATGAAAAAATCAGATATTACAATGATATATAGATATGTACATGTAGATAAATGTGTGTCTGGAGTGGGATACCTAAATTAACTTTCTCTCTCTCTTACTATCTCTGAGATTGGAGGAAGTGTAAACATGCAATTTCTTTAATACAGGAGAGGAAATCCCCTACCAATTCAGCTTATGTACTCTTTTTAATTTATTTGTTTATTTTATAATAATAGTTTTTTATTTTTCAAAATAAGTGCAAAGATAATTTTTAACATTCTCCTTTGCAAAACTTTGTTGTTGCTGGGTATGATGTTCTCTTCATTCTACTAAACTTCACTTAGCATCATTTCATGCAAGTTTCTCTAGGCCTTTCTGAAATCAGCCTAAACAATTTATATACTTTTGAGAAGTTGGTGTCACCTATAAATTAAAGGACTTGCTTAAGGTAACTGAGTTAACATGTGGCAGATGTGACGTGAACTGTTTTCCTATCTCTAAACTCAGTGCTCTATCCACTGCTTTGGACTGCCTTACATTCTTTCTTCAATCATAAGATTCCCAATTATAGTGCTTATTGTCTACAAAAAACAATAATAATAAGCACCTTTTATCTGTCTAGAACTCTCAGACTGATAACCAAGCTCAGGTTATCACTGGATTTTTGAACAGAATCTTCAACATTAAGTACTTACCATTGGGACATTGGAACTTTTTTCCTTCCACTGAGTTCTGTAATTAAACAGCGATCCCTTGAAGGCAAGGACTAGCTCACTCTTGTGTTTAGATTTATAGTCCTACCACAGAGACCAGTGCCTGACACATAGTAGACTTAAAATATTTTAAAAATTAATAGTTTATTTAAATACATCAGTTCACACTATAGCTTCTCTCTCTACCTCAATATTTTCTGGTTTCTACTTTCAGCACAGAATTTTCCCTGTGATGTTATATGGCTATAAATCATAGAACACTATGATCTCAGAAGAATTAAAATCACAAATATTGTAGCTCAAAGGTCAGTGGAATAAGGCATGGCAAAAATAAATAAATTGAAATATATTATGACCATGACTCATATATAAGATCTGTGTTTCCTTCTATTTCAAATGTACAAATCTTCTGGAGGATTTTTCTTTATAAAACTACCTTTCCCCAACTCACAGCCTTTAAGACTTCCAACATCTGGTAGATCAGAGCGTCAACCAAGCTTAGAGTTGAAGGGGACTTTAGAGTTAATCTTGTCCAAATACTATATAAATCATTAATCCTTTCTCCATTGTCCCCTAAAAGCTGTCATTCAACCTCTGCCTAAAAACTTTGACAGGTGCTCATAACCCCTGACAACAGTCCATTCCACTTGGATGGAACTGTATTTCTTAAAAATTTTTTACCTCGTGTTATGATAAAGCTAGGAGGCTCAGTTGATAGGGAACTAAAGCTGGAATGAGGAAAGTCCAAACTGAAACCTGGCACCAGACACTGAGAATATGACTTTGGCCAGATCACTTAATCTCTGCCTCAGTTTCCTCACCTGTGTAATAATAGCACCTATCTCCTAGAGTTCTTATGAGGATCAAATGAGGTAATATTTGTAAAATATTTTGTAAACTTTAATCACTACTTAAATGTTAGCCATTATTACTATTACTATTATTCTTTTAAAATTACTATCATTAGTTCTAAGTCTTTGCCATTGAACCTAGTTTTTCCAGCTGGTTATAAATAGAATAAATTTATTTCCTTTTTCATATCAAGACCCTTTAAATATTTGAAAACTATCATGTCTCTTAAAAGTCTTCTGTTCTCCATGCTAAATAACCCTTGTTTATTTGATAACATGACTTCTACCTCCCTGCTCTTTTTCTCTTTTCTGTACATATTCCGATTTGTCATAATTTTTAATAAATACAGTATTCAGAACTAAACAGAGTCATTTAAATGTACTCTGACTAAAGCCTCCCTAATTTTATCTTTATTCTTCTAATAGCACAAAATGGTATTATATTAGCTCTTTTAACTGTCCTATCACATTGTTAATGAATTATAGTAAACTTGTAAGTCATTAGAACACTGAGGATACTGGCATGTTATTGTTTTCCAACAGCATCTCCTCTGTCCCTGCCTCATCATCTCTGTCCCTGCCCTATTATCAGTGTTCTACAATTGTGTGGTTTATTTTTGCACCCAAAGTCACACCTGTACAATTACATTTAGATTTATTAAATTTCATTTTAGTTTCAACTTGCTGTTCCTAGATTTAGAGAATTTTTAAACTCCAAATTCTGCCATCTTATTTTCTGTAACTTACTAGTTAAAATCATATGAAATTTTAAAAGAATTTATCTAAGTCACTGATAATAATGTTGAATAGAACTTGGCATAGAACAAAGCTCTGGGTCCCTCCATCAGAGATAATTCCTCTCTATTAATCCATAATATAAACATCTTTTAGGTAGGGTCATTCAACTATCACAACATGCTTACATCTGAAAAATTACAATTTGAAATCCCCAATTTTTCTACCAGTTCTCTCATATACTTCCAAACAAAGTATCAAAGTCTAATAAGTTTTCCTCCAGATTGAAAACCATTTTTATGTTTTAAGATAACTACCACGTCTCCTATTCAGATTAAACATCCCCAGTTCCATCAATAAGTCCTCACATGACATGATCTTGAGGTCTTTCTCCATCTTGGTTAATCTCCTTTGGACACTTCATTTCATCAATGCCATATCTAAAATGAGACACATACAAGAATCAACATAACATTTCAAGTGTAGAGAAATAGTGATGCACAAGGACTGAACACAAAGGTACTGTCACTTTTTTGTTCCTGGAGGCATTCTCTATTATCAAAGCCAAAGATTATATTGGAGTTTCTGACTTTCATGTGATACTATAGACTTATATTGAATTTACTATCAGCTAACCTACCACCACTTGATCTTATCAAACATGATATTTTCTTGCCATGTCTCTTCTGTCTTGAATATCTGAAGTTGGTTTTTATTCCTGTTATTTATTCATGTTAAACTTATTTTTAGAATATCTCACTATGCTAATTTGTCCATATACTTTCAGATTTCGACTCTGTAATGTCATTTGCAAATTTATTATTCGTTTTATGCCTTCCTCCAAGTCACTGATTGAACTTTTAAGAAGTCCAGAACCAAGCAAAGATTCTTAGAGCACTTTGATAGAGATTTTAGATTTGACATCATTCTATTAATCTTTGGGTCCCAGTCATTTGGATAATTCTAAATTTGTCAAAGTATGCTACTGAAAAATCTAACCCACATTTCTCTATCTTAAATATGAGAAACAGTCAAAGTTTCATTAAAATCTCTATAAACTGCATCTATAACATCTTGCCTCAGTTTCCTCATCTGTAAAGTGAGCTGAGAAGAGAATGGCAAACCATTCTCTGTGTGATCCTGCACAAGTCATTTAATCCTATTTGCCTCAGTTTTATTATCTGGAAAATAAGCTAGAGAAGGAAATGGCAAACCACTCCATTTATCAGGAGAACCCCAAATAGGGTCACAAAGAGTCAGATGTAACTGAAGAAAAAAGACACCAAACAACTGAACAACAACAATGAAAAGAAATGATCTCTTTTTCCTGAAACATGTGTGTTTCAAATATTGAACAATAGAAAAGAAATTTAAGGTCAGGGCTAACTTGAAAATCAAGTGTGTTCTGCCTCTGTAAAACAGGTTTTTCTAATATAAATTATATAAAAGCCAGTCTTTGGTCATCTTCAACTTATTTCATACCTTTAATATTCCATAATACTTGGTACTTAGAAGGAGGAATAAATTGAATCTGGAAATGGAATCTGATGTAGGCACATTTTTTTTTCTCTGTGGCAGAATGTATATAGCAACATGTAGGATTTTAACAACAAAGTCAACATAGAATATTTGAGAGTGAGACTCAGTTCTCACACATTTTAATAAGTAATTCTCTAACCTAACATACCATATTATAACAGCACAGAAAACAAATTCTAGAATTTTGCCAAAATAATTTTCATAATACTTGGCATTTAATTAAATTTTTTTCTTTTTTTTCTTTTGGCACATGAACTCAGAGCATTATTCATAAGTACTCTGTAAACTTGAAAGTGATACATATGTGTGATTTATAATTATCAAGCAAAAAACAACACAAAACAAAAACTATGTTTGCAAGTTTTTGAGTGGTTGTTTGGATGTATAATGGCAAGTAATATTGATGACTCTATAAGGTAATAAAGCAATTATGTTGGTGAAGTTCCTTAAAGATTTGAAAAATGCAACTGCACCAATCTTTTAATAGAGTTCTAAGAATAAAGTAACTAAATATATTTTCTTGATATTCAGATGTTTCTTATTTGAGAATTGCAATGGAATAATGGAAAGATCCTCAATTTCATTCTAAAGGTTTGGACTTAAATCTGACCTAATCTATAAAATAGAAATAACAATACTCATGTATTCTACTTTACAAGTTTACCAAGTGAAACAAATACTTAAATAGCAATGCACTATAGGACTGTTGATGATGAGGATGATTGTGATGATAGTGATGGTGGTGGTGGTGGTGGTGGTAGTGGTAACGGCTGCTGCTGATGATATGAGAAGTATCAGGTGGTAAAAGAGAATGAGTTAGTCTTGAAACTCAGAAGACATATTTAAGTCTCACATTTGACACACTCTCTGCATTTAATGGACAAATAACTTCTCTGTGCTTTACGTGTTCTCTAAGACTCTAAGTTGAAGTGAAGTTGCAATTATATATAGAATTTGCTCATTTGGGAGTTCATTACACCAATGAAATGGCAGGTCCAGTTTCTCATACATTATTATTATATTTTAGCTATATTCTAGAGTCTTTGTATAGTATTTCTAGACTTTTTGTAAGATCACCTGGTGGTCAGAGAAGACTGAATAGAGAGGAAAATGATAAGGAATGAAGCTGAAGAGTAAGAAAGCCTCATGAAAAAAAGGATATGAAGAATATGAGGATTGTGAAGTAGTTGGAAATTGAGTTTTGAGGAATGAAAATTTGAGAGGACTCAAGAATAAAAAGAGATACTTGACAGAAAATCTTGAGCTAAAAAAAAAAAAAAACTTGAGTTGTAGGACAAGGAAGGAGATGGTAAAGCAAGTGAAAGGAATTTAGGTGCACCTGCCAAATTGCTAATGAGTTTAAAAGAAAAATGAAAACTCCAGAGTTGAAGATCCACATGAGCATTAGATATGATAATTATAACAGATGAGAGAGAGGAGGCATAACTACTCAAAGCTCATTTTCCTCTGCTTCTCTGCTAAGGAAAATGATATCTCAATCAGAAAGGAATGAATAAAAATGGCAGATGGTGACTTGAAATACACAAAAAGTGGGATGATAGAAAAAGAGCATCATATTGCTCTTGAAAAGTTGGGGTTAACTAAACCCAGATGAAGTACAAGACCTAGCAGATGTGATTGTGAAACTACTATTTATGATATCTAGAAGAGTCTAAAGAATGAGATTGTTGCTGCAAGTTCAAAATAATCTGAATGTTCCAAGTGTCTGAGAAAGGAAATGAGTAAAATCCAAATCATAACCCAATGAGCTTGACTTTGATTTTTAGAAAAATTCTAGAATATTTTATTAAAGGTTTAACATTTACAAAAGGAATCAATGATCACAAAGAGTTTGGACCTATCTGGCCAATCTCATTTCCTCTTACGATGAATTTACTGGAAGATTAAAGGAATGCGTTGTGACTTGCCCAGGGTCACACAACTAGTAAGTGTCTGAGTCCAGATTTGAACTCAAGAAGATGAGGTTTCCTGACACCGGGTCTGGTGCTCTATCTATTGTGTCAGCTAGCTACCTTGATCACTTTCTAGTTGAGTTGTATTGTTTGTTAATTGATTTGGTGCTTTACTTTTTTTTTTTTTTTTTTTGATAAATTGACTACTTCTCATGTTTTATGTAGAAATAGTTGAACCTGATAAATCTTGATCTGCCTCCATGCTAATTACATCTCTCTTCCCTTTTTTTCCCCATATTGCATAATTATTCATGCAGGTACAATGGTGGGGGACCATACCCGCTTAGAGTTCCACAATATTGAAACAGGAATCATGACGGAGAAGCGCTATATCTCAGTTATCCCTTCCAGTTTCATCGGACACCTACAGAGCCTCATGTTTAATGGTCTCCTCTACATTGATTTGTGCAAGAATGGTGACATTGACTTCTGTGAGCTAAAAGCCCGTTTCGGCTTGAGAAATATTATCGCGGATCCTGTCACCTTCAAGACCAAGAGCAGCTACCTGAGCCTGGCCACTCTCCAGGCTTACACCTCCATGCACCTTTTCTTCCAGTTTAAGACCACCTCAGCTGATGGCTTTATTCTCTTTAACAGTGGAGATGGCAATGATTTTATTGCAGTTGAACTAGTCAAAGGGTAAGTGGTTGCTCCTCTTATATTTCCTACTTTAAGTAGAAAGCACTGAACTAAAATGAGTATTAAAATATCTACTTTGCTAATTAATTTCATCACTCTCGTTTTATCAGTCAATGAATCAATTGAGTACCAACTATGTGTCAAACTGTGCTAAAAGCTTATTCACACTCATGAAATCTATCTGTGATTACTTTTTAGGGTAATTTTTAATTTAAATATTTATTTGTTATTTATATTATTTTATTCATTATTGTATTATTTATTATTTAAATATGTGTATTTTTAGGGATTGATAAAAGGGGAAATTTATTTGTATATTTCCCAAATTTATCATTGATATAATATAGGCAATTTCTTATTTTGTAACATAATACTTCTCTAGAAACCACATTAAAAAGTGTATTTCTCTATTCATTTTGCAATTCTCTATTCAAGTATCTTGACTGCACTAGGAAATGAGGCAAGAAATGAAATCAAATCCATCTCAATTTTTCCCCTTTTTTACATATGAACAAGCATTCCTGAATAATTGTCTCAGATATAGACAGACACCTGTTAACACTTGCAGTAACTAGGGAACTAGGTAGGTTACCCTTGGGGACTAGGGAAAAAAATAAGGCAGGGGGAAATAACATGGAGTAAATCCAATGCTTAGCATTAAGAGTTAGATATGGTCTCATTCCTCATGCTTCTTAGCCAAAAATTCAAGTTCTTTCCCACCAACCCCAACTTCTCCACTCTTAATCTTGTCCTATTGTAATCCCATTTGAGTCTACAAAGCCACTATCAATGATCTGAAATTAGGATAGCAGGGTTCCATTTCATCTGCTTTTCACATTGATAGAATGGGGAAGAGAGAATCACCTATTCCACTACAAGGGTAGGGAGAAGCACCTCATTTTGGGACCCAAGAATACCTTGGCCACAGAAATAGTTACATATGATGTTTGGGTTCTATGATATTTTTGTTATGCCAAATATATTGTAGAATACATAGGCATTTGTAGGTCATTTGGGAGCTGTTATGTGTACAATATTACTTCTATGAATAAAATACATCCTCGCCTCCAACCAATATACCTTTGGAATATAGCCATCAATAAGTTGAGGGATCCCATCTTGGTGGTTATTAAGAATAATTGAGAAAAGCAAGAATTTGAAATCCATAAAAATCTAAACTTTGGTGTTCAGCATGATGGGGAGGTGACCCTGTGTTATTCATGATTATACCAGTAGAACATTGATTTCTTTCATGATGACTTTGTAAAATAATAACAATAATAATAAAAACATTTATATAACTCTGTAAGGTTTGCAAAGGACTTACTTTACTAATTAATCCTCACAGGCAGCCATAGGGCCAGGTGCTATCTTATCTCCATTTGACAGGAAAATGCAGTAGACAAAGATTTAAGTGATTTGCTTAGGTACTAGTACTCTCAGCTAGTAAATGTCTAGGGAAAGATTTGAACTCAGATTGACTTCAAGTCTAGCATTCTAATTATTGTACCAAGTATTGTACCTTAATTTCTTGAACTCTAGTATTCTTGTAAAGTATTTTAGAAATGAAAGACTTTAAGTGAATGCTGTATTAATATGAATTACATGAAATCAAACAGTTGATTTGCAGAATGATATACTGAAAGACCTTCTCCTGGGGACAAAACTATTTCTTGATATCTTATATAATGTATTAATGATCCCATTGTAGAAAATTAAGAAATAACCTGTGGCTCTATTATTTAATATTGTACTAGAAATGTTAGCTTTAGCAATTAGAGAAGAAAAATAAATTGAAGGAATTAGAGTAGATGATTAATATTTCATATGCTACCAACACAATTCAGAAGCAATATAGAAAAGGAAATCCCACTTATGATAACTATTGGCAATATAAAATATCTGGGAGTCTACCTAACAAGATAACTCTATGTGAACACATTGTAAAACACTTTTTCATATGAATAAAGTCAAATTCAAACAATTGGATAACTATTAAGTGTTCATGAGCAGGCCAACCTAATATAATAAAATGACAATTCTACATAAATTAATCTACTTATTCAGTGTCATACCCATCAAACTGCCAAAAAGTACTTTATAGAGCTAGAAAAAAAATAAAATTCATCTGGAGAACAAAAGGTCAATAATAGCAAGGGAAATTAATGGAAAAAAAGTAAAAGAAGGTGGCTTAGCTGTACCAGACCTAAAATTATATTATAAAGGGGCAGCATCAAAATTACTTGGTACTGGCTAAGAAATAGAGTAGAGGATTAGTAGAATAGGTTAGGTTCACAAGACCATAGAAATTTAGTGTTTGATAAATCCAAAGACTCCAGTTTCTGGAGTAAGAACTCACTATTTGACGAATGTTACTGGGAAAATTGGAAAATAGTATGGCAGAAACTAGGCATTTTATACCAAGGTGAGATCAAAATGGCTTCATGATTTAGCCATAAAAGGTGATAATACAAGCAGATTAGGAGTGCAAGGGATTACTTACCTATCAGATCTTTAGAGAAGGGAGGAATTTATGACCAAAGAAGAACTAAATAACATTATGAAATGCGAAATGGATAATTTCAATTATTTTAAATAAAAAAGGTTTTGCACAAACAAAATAAATGCAGCCAAGATTAGAAGGGAAGTAGAAAGTTCATACATGCACACACACACACACACACACACACACACATATATATATATGTGAATGAACTTATTCAAATGTATAAGAATATAAATCATTCCCCTATTGATAAATCATCAAAGAATAGGGACAATTTTCAGATGAAAAAATTAAAACCATTTATAGTCATATGAAAAAAATTTTCTAAATCACTATTGATTAGAGAAATTTAAAATAAGACAATGTCATTTCTACTATGATAAGAATATGCATGTTTGTGTGGATATATTTATGTATACAAAACTACTCTGACCACCACCTTTTCATCAAGTGATATTTTGTTCTTCACAGCTATATACACTATGTATTTGACCTTGGAAATGGTCCCAATGTCATCAAAGGCAATAGCGATCGACCACTGAATGATAATCAATGGCATAATGTTGTCATCACCCGGGATAACAGTAATACTCACAGCCTGAAGGTGGATACCAAGGTGGTCACTCAGGTTATCAATGGTGCCAAAAATCTGGATCTGAAAGGTAAATTCTTTAAGAAATCTTGTTCTTCTTGGCTTTTTTTTAGTTTTAAATTGTGCTTATTTTTAAAGGAAAGCTGAACAGAAGTGAAGTAAATTCATCAAGTTAAGATGGATGCAGCTATGTTGAATTATTACTCCAAAGTTCAATTCTTTCTGTTCCCCATTTGACTATACCTAAAAAATTTCTTGCATATTTGTGGCTGTGTAAGGATATATGTTCTGTAAATCCTTTGGCACCTATCAATGTGAAGGGTTGGAGTGGTTATTTTTCAATAAAAGAAATTCTATGTTCTGTAAATCCTTCGGCACCTATCAATGTGGAGGGTTGGAGTGGTTATTTTTCAATAAAAGAAATTCTATGACCCATAATTTAGGGATTTTAATAGAATTATGTATATATTTCCTTGAAGCACTTTTTTTTCCAGTTATATTAAATCTCTGATAATTAGTTTAAAGTTCAAAGATTAGATACCTGGATTCATGTACTTCATCTCCCCACACCCACTTTTTTTCAGGTGACCTCTACATGGCCGGCCTTGCCCAAGGCATGTATAGCAACCTCCCAAAGCTTGTAGCCTCCCGGGATGGCTTCCAAGGCTGCCTAGCATCTGTGGACTTGAATGGGCGCCTACCAGATCTGATCAATGATGCTCTTCATAAGAGTGGCCAGATCGAACGAGGATGTGAAGGTACCCTGTATTTCAATTGCACTCTGGTCCCAAGCATCAGCCTACCTGCTGCCTCTGCCAATGCCTCCTTCTTCTGTCCCCCCTCTTCCCTCCTGCACCCCCTCCTTTTTTTTCAACCTCTCAAGTCTCATCATCATCAACATTTTCATGCCAATGGTTGGCTTTATCTCATGACATGACAAAAATTTTTACAATTTTTGTACAATGAACAGATGCTTTCTATAGTATCTTGCCTATAAGATACTTGCCTATAAAGGAGTTTTCCTGGGCATCAGCATCACAGTACTCATGACTTCTAGCCTCAATTCCAGAATGACTTAAAGAAGAACAAGAACTTTAGATTAACTGGATTATTCAGTACAAATTGGAAAGGGGACAATCAAAACATCATGAGCCAGTGACTTATCAATAATAGTCACATTGCAAAGAAGCATACAACCTAGAACTCATGCTTCTGCTTTTCAAAAGTGATCCATCTTATAGCCTTCCTGAGGGATGTCTAATTGTCAATAACAATTTAATTTTTAACAGCTGTGTTGAACACTTTTAACCCATACAGTTTCTTGAGTCTTTTGGGATGGCAAAACCAACTTAAGTTTGAGCCAAACTTTCTTTCTAGGCAGACAACATAATTATTTCATGTTAAGCTTTACTAGAAATGTTCGACCAATTCAATATTTCTAGATGATACTAGACAAAAAGTGTCGGTCATTCTCTGGTGTTTTTCTGCACTGGCTAAACTCATATATTTTACAAAACTGAAAGATACCAAAATGAAATATCTTTTTTGAGTGCTTATATTCCACTGTAAGTTTTTTTTTTTCTTTTGGGATTCCTTGGGGTATTTCATAGATTCCCTAGGTTTCCTCAGAACAGTTTTCAAAATGCTGTTCTAACAGTTTTCATTACTCTTTGGATTTCTGAAAGCAAAGGCTTGCAAGACAAAGTGAGTGAATTTCCATCAATTATCAAGATCTCAGAATTCTTTCATTTTCAGTTTCATGTTCCCTTATTTGTGCTAGGAGTAGTTTCTTGTGGGCCTTATATAATTTACCTTGTTGAAATGTATCATTCCATTTCCTCTTTAATACTTAATTCCCTTCCCACATTCCCTTTATGTTCACTGGATGCTTACTCATGTCCATCAAGTACACTTTAAAAGGTTTTCTGTCCACCCAATCTGGTTTGTGGTTGTAGAAGCCATTTCCTATCTCTTAAGAGTCAATTTCCTCTATTCTTCAAATAAAAAGTTAGAGCATCCTTTCATCCCATTCTGTTTTTTCCTTTTTCTTTATTTTATTGATAAATTCTTTTTACTACATATGGCAGAGAGATGGTGTGGATAAGGTGGAGAGGATTATAATTTAAGTATTTTTTGCATTGTTTGATATCCCTCTCTTTTTTTTTTTTAATTCAGCCTTTATTCTAAGAAATGTTCTTCTCTGTGTCTCTTTTTACACTGTTTTCATCTCAAAAAGAATAATTTTATTGTGAGCTCTGCCTATAAGAGAGAGCCAGCATTGAGAATTCAATGCCTACCTTAAAGTATTGATTCATATAAACAAGATTGGATTTCTAATGATAAATACTTATAGTGATGCTGGTCTCAAATAGATAATTGAATCAAAGAAGATAATAGGTTTAAAATTATTATTAAAGTATATGTCACCATAAAATACAAATTATCATCATTGATACTTAAGATTATGAGCCATGCAAATTCAACAGTTTAAAAGTGATTAGAATATTGAAACATTATAGATCAAATACAAATAAATAAAATCTTAATTTCCTATTTGAAAGTGTTTGGAAATTGTATGTGAATTCTACATAAAAACCTTTATGTAGGTATTTTAAAAAGTTTTTATCTTAAAAGTAATTGGGTACCATTGAGAATATATATATTTATATTTAATATACAACATAAGAATGAAATGACCTATATCAATAGGAAGGACTCTTCCTGAATCCTACCATACAATTTGGCATGCAGTTTGGTCTGATTCATGAAATTAATTATGACCTTCCTTTTGAGTATGGGTGATTGTTCAAAGCTGGATATGATAACTTGATGGATCAACTCCATGACAAGCCTTGTGGGTCTAATAACACTGCACTCTATTGCCATGGAGATAATTATGATGGTTACATGTTAAGTATTATAACCTCCACGCTAGGTGGGTTGAAATGGAAGATGAGATCTAAGGGAAGAAGGTCCTTGTTTATTATACATAAATGACTAGGGTAATTAGTTTAAGTGGCCAGGAGCAGAATGCCTGAAAAGTGAATTAAGCCATAAATTGATCTCTTTGGAACTATGTACCATTTTGAACAAGCCCCAGTAAGAGTTTCCAGGTGTTTCTGTGAATTTGCAAAATAAAATTACTAAGAATATAAAGGAAAAGGAAAACCACTCTTTAATCCTTACAATGCACGTGCATGAACATACACATGCGCGCACACACACACACACACACACACACACAGATGAATTTAAAAAAAGATAACTGTCATATTGTTTTTTTCAAATTATGTTACTTGCAAAATGACCTCCATAAAGGTTTTTAGATAACAAATTTGTTGGGAACCATAGAAAATGCTTCATATTTCTTTTAATAATACCAATTTATAGAACAAGAGAAAGAATAGGGAGAACGTTTCATTGCTTCTAGACAAATCCTGTATCTCCTCTTAATGTTAAGTTAAAGATTACTGTATTTTACCCTCATACCTATAGAGCAAATGCACCAAGATGGATTAAATATTATTACAGCAATCATTGGTAATATTTCCTGTCACTTTTGTGACACTAGATAAGCACCATCTTGGGGCCTTAGTTTCCTCATTTGTAGAATGAGGTTGTTGGACTGCATGGCTTCTGAGGTCCCTTCTAGTTTTGGGGAACTTGATTTATGATCCTGTGATCTTAATTGTTGACTCTAGTATTTGTAATAAAAAGAGCTGTTTTTCACCTTGATATTTCTAATTCACTAAAGAAAATAAAGAGAATGATGTCTTATAGAAAAAAAATCAAGTTTTCTTTGGTATATGGCTCTCTTTAATTGAAATGGATACATGACATCAACTACATGTCTTCTCCTTTCGATACCCCACACATTAATTATCGAGTTTGGATTTTTATTTCATGTCTTTACTGACTGTTTTCCTGAGGGATTATAGACTTCCTTGTAGTTGTTCTAGAAAGACCAAAGACTCAGTGAATCATAAATGTCTTCCCATAGTCACAGACAGAAATTCTTTAAATAATAATATATAGGCATTGGTGGTGCTTGGTAGTTAGAGGAGAGGGGGGAGAAAGTAGAGGAAGTTGACATGGTAATTATCAAGCCTGAATAATATCAGATAAAGAGGCTTTTTGGATGTGGGTTTGAAGTTTTGCAGCAGCAATCTTTTTTGTGTTTAAAACAACTCTGAAGAAAAAACTAGATCTCTTTATTGTCTCCAAATCCCTTTATGTCAATGGCCACATAAGCTTGATGACTGAGTACAAGCTTCCTTGGTATCACTTTGGAAGGGACTAAGGAGTGTTCCTTAACTGGATGCTTCATGTTTAACTTTTCAATGTTCAGATTTTTTGTATGCTTTGAGTCTTATACATATCTCTCACCCTTCCCCTGCCGTGAAATTCTCCTTGTCTTATTTCTCTTTGCTTAGCCAGATTCCCTGAAAACCATTTGCTCTTAATTTTCTGTTTTGGAGTTGACTTTGTGAATGTGAAAAGCCTCTTGTTGCCCATTGCTTGTGCTTTGCTAGATTTGGTTTTGTGCTGCTCTTGCTTGGCTGATGGACACCATCTTGGCTCTTACCATACCCCAATCCATCTTTTTGTCTTTGAGTTCATTGGTCCATGTTATCTTTGCTCCACTTGTGTCCTACCTGTGTGCTTATCAATTGTATGACCTGGCTATGTTTGTTATGCTGATTGCTTTTCATTTTCTGTAATGTTATCCTGGTTTAATCTGCCTCTTACTAACCTCTGGTTATTGTTTTCGCTTTTTTTTTTTCTGTTCTTTTGCTAACAAAGTTGCGTTGACCAAAGCTGACCTGCAAGGTAGAGAAGGTTCTTGTTCCCATTACCACTTTGGACTGAAAGATACCTTGTATAATTCCTTAGTATCTTTTCTTTGGAGATTTCCATGCAGTCACACCTCTTGGTCAACAGGAACTGTGGTGGGTGGAGATGTGTGAGTAATTTGCTTTCCAGAAAGGAAGGCAAGAAACAAAATTAAGAACAAACAAACAAATAAATAAATTTAAAGGGGCATCAAAGGCATGGAGGGAATTGGTTTTTTGATGACAAAAGAGGTTTGACAGCATCTTATATAGTTACTTTCTATAAACAAATGGGTCAACATCTTGAAATGCTTAATGGTTCTTCAAGTAGCAGCTATCCACCATCTGGCTGCTTCTCTATAGATGAAAACCAGCCCTTATTGGAAAAGAAAGTGCCTTGGGCTTTTAATTTAATGTCTATTGTCTCATAGAAGTCATTTACTCAGGCAGACCATTTAAATATGTGGACCTTTGAAAGAGAATGTCATTTTCTTCTCTTAATTCATTTGAGAGATTTCTAAAAAGTATTCTGGGGGATATGAATGATGTAAAAATGTACTTAGTAATTTCTATCCCCCATTCAAGATAGAATATTTTAGATGAACATGTTTGTTCCCTGTTTTGAAGTGTAAAGTAATAGTGCTATTGGGAAACAAAGTTATTGAATTTATCTGAATTATCATGTCTGCATGTTAGATGTCAGAAAACATCTGTGGCAGAAACTGCTTCACCATACCATTCAAAATGACACCTTCCAGAAATGGTTACTTTCATATTGGTACTTAAGTTTCTTTGACTTAAAACATTCATGCAAAGTTTCCCCTTTCCCCCTTTTATCTGTTTAACTGTTGCAAATTATCTGTATGACTATCAGTCATTCCTAACCTCAAGGAGCTTATTTTCTACAGAAGAAAACTAAACGTGCACATACTAATATAAACATGTTCATAGTAAATACAACAGAATCAACTTCTTGATGTGGTTTATGATAGGAATTAATATAATATATGCATATATATGTAAATACTTCAATAGGGTGGGGAATTGATCTAAATGCTTCTGGATTTTTTGGTCGCCTTCACACATAGAAAACTAAGACACCATATTCACATAGAGAGGAGGCCACATTGGGATTTCTTTTTTTCCTAACATGAGATACAAATTGATCAAAACATCATCCCTTCAGACAAATTTTTCTTCAAAAAGTCATGCTTTTTAATGTTGTCCTCAATTAAAGAATTGCAGCCATTAGTGAATCTTTGAGTTAGACAAACTCTGTCCCACATTTTAAGCCACTCATCTGACTGTGATTTGAGCAAGAACTGACTATATTCTTTTTTTTTTTTTTTTTTTTTTGGTTATCATTCTCTTTTCCTGGCTCAGGGAAAGAACATTGGAGACTACAAATGTCTTTAGTTATTGTATTACTGATCTTGTGGAAAAGACTATTAGTTATACATCAATATCTTTATCCATACCTGTGGCAGTTATAGTAATTGATTATGAAAGGTAGCATACATATTTTGGTATTTTCTCTGTCTACTTTTCTTTCTCTATCTCTTCTCCATTTCTTTCTTTTTCTCTCTCTCTCTGTCTCTTCTTATTTTTCCCTCTCTTTCTTTATCTAACACACCATTCGAAGTTATAATAGAACCATATATCTCCCATCTTGAAAGATAAGAGGGCTTCATCGTCAATGACTAAATAAAAAGTGGATTATAGGTACTAGAATAATTTACCCGGACAAACCAGCAGACTTATGAATGCATTAAGGATTATACTTGGTTTTTCTAAACTGTTGCTTTATCTTGAGGGAAATAACATTTTTCTAGAGATAGAGAATTTTCTGGAGGAAAGCAAAAGACAAGCTCATTGTATTTATTTAACAGCATTTTGGAGTTTGCTTTCTGAAGCATGACAGTTGAAAGTGTTAAGCAAGATAATTTTGTCCACTTAATTATGAATTATTTGAAGCAAGGAGTTTTCATCCAAACAAGATAGTTGCTCAAGTAAATGGGAGACCTCTACTGCAGTCAACTGAAGACAGTAGGAGGTTCTGTTGTGGTCATATCAGGAAAGAAGTCTCTCACCTCAAATCTTCAATTCTGTTGTCTTAACTCCTAGAGGCCTACTCACAAGTAATTGCTTCTCTCCTGTGAGTTTTAAGATGTCAAAAAGTCTTTTTCTTTCCATATGAAGAGATCAAAGCCCTAAGCAGTGAGGCAATTGGAATTTTGTCCCAAGGCATTGAAATTTACCAAGCACTAACAGTAGTTGTGTTCCTTTAGCACACAGGAATAGCTCTGGTCAGCACCAAGTTTCCCAGGATAATTAGTTGGAACAAGAAGCCATCAGTTGGCTATGTAGACTATCCACCCAAAGAGCCCCTTCATATCCTATTCTTATCCTCTTCTTTCCCCAGGCATTTTTCCCAAGCAATACTATCCAGGGACTTCTATCTCTCGTTCACTGAGTAGGGTTGCTGGGTCTCTCAGCCATGAATTTCATATATATTGGAACTTGAGATCTCTCTTTCCTTGACTTCCAGTCTTTTGCTTCAGTTTCAAGATTTCTAAGTCTTGCCATCTGTCTTTTTGGACCTTCACACATAGTAAGCAATCAATATTAAATCCTCATTTATTCACTTATTCTCCTCAAAATTCCCTCATATAAATTTGTCTGTTAAAAAAAAAAAGTTTGCCTTGTTTTGTGCATGCTGTTAGTTCCCAGTACATTTTGTGGTGTTTGACCTGAACCAGAATTGGTAATTATATTTATGGAAGAG
This sequence comes from Antechinus flavipes, assembly GCF_016432865.1. NCBI lineage: Eukaryota > Metazoa > Chordata > Mammalia > Dasyuromorphia > Dasyuridae > Antechinus > Antechinus flavipes. The sequence continues at coordinate 313,101,153 of NC_067399.1, read as the reverse complement.
GGAGGCTTCTTTAGGGTAGATGCTATTTCTTTTTCTTTTCTTTTTTCTTTTTTTTCCATCTATTTATTTATATACTCAGCATTGAACCTTCATATAATCATTGGTAAATAAATTTGTGTGTTTGAAAAAGAGAAAGAGATAGAAAGAAAGACAGAGAGATAGAGAAAAAGAGAAACACACAGAGAAAGGCAAGTTTTCCCAGGAGTCTGTACATGGGGAAAAGAAGAACTTTAAAAATGAAGTTATATTTCATAGGAGGAAACCTAGAGCTGGATCAATGAATTCATTTGTTTATTTGGAAGGGTCATAAGTTCCGAGATATGAATAATTATTATTTTCTATTATTCTGAGTATTGAATCAAGATTTCTTAACTTATATTTATTTCTCTATTCTCTCTTATAATTCCCAGCTCCCAGTTTTCTTTTGCAATATGTTTGGATGAATTCTCAGGAATGTCTTACAATGTAATTTCAAAAACCTTGAAGAAACTCTGGGGATATGTGAAATTCAGGTGTTGCTTATTTTCAGAAAACCCAAGAATACTTAAATTACACTTAAAATTTTTGATCCTATTCCACTTGTCCCATTCCCCCTTATTCCTATATTAAGTTATCTGGGCTATGAGAAATGTAGTCTTTCCCACACACTTCTTGCCAATTTTTTCCTTAAACTGTAGCCATATTTGTCAATTGGGTTGTGTCTGAACATCTGGATTGAAGCCATATAAATAATGATGGCAATTTCCTTAAAAGTTTGACATTATTGGAGACAATAAAATAGGCTAGATTTGATTTGAGATACTTATTATAGTACTACATGCCTCTTCTCTAAAACTGAGAGAAACATAGTCATTTTTTTTGTTTGTTTCTGTTTTCTCTTCAGATGAGTTACAGAAATATAGATAATCATCTCAAAAGGCCTATCTTCCTGACTGGTTGCAAACCCAATTTTAAGAATCAAAAGTAGTCTATGTTTCTTTCTAAGTGGCAATGTAATTTGAATATGTATTCAGACACTTATTTCTTTGGTTATATCAGTCAGAATCAATGATAAGAAAGAAGGCCAGAAGTCAGTAAGTCCTCCTATAGGCTGAGAATTTTTATGTAACTTTTTTTTTTCATTGTACTCCAGATGACACCTATTAGAATTTTATCTGAGGCAAGGATTTTGAGAAGGTTGAGCTTTTGAGCATACTTATCTTGAAGAAGAGAAGACTTGGTAGGAAGTAGGGGAGAATTATGCCAAATGTCTTCCTATCTTTGAAGAGCCATGTAATAGAAGAGAGATTAGTCTTACTTGTCTAATCTCTTACTTGTCTCTACTAGGTAGAACTCAAAAGAATGGGAAAGAGTTGAAGAGAAACAAATTTAGGTTTAGACTAGGGAAAAAATTCCTAACAATTACAGCTCTCTCAAAATGAAATTGGTTGCCTTGAATGATAGTGGATTTCTCTATCACTCTATTACTGTAAGGCAAGGGTCAGATGTCTAATTTTTCTATAGGTTTTAGAAATGCTTGTTCAGGTGTGTGTTGGATCTTTCCAACTCCAAAAATTGGTAATTCCATTTAATTGTCTCTACTGCTGATTCATCTTGGCATCTGGGACAATTTCTGTTCTGTATTCTCAAGGAGCTCATAGTTTAATACAGGAGTGGGGAAGATCCAGGCTGCAGACCATAGAAGGGCTACAAAATTATTTATTCTGGTTCTGTCAAGTCAACCATAAATGATGATGAACTGAAAGCTAGGTACTATGATACACCATTGCTTAAGTTTTGAAATTGATAATTTTGTATGGCTTGTGAATGATGTTATAAATATCTAAATGGCCCTTGGCAGAACATAAGTTTCCCCAGACTTAGTCTAATGGGAGTCAAGGAGACAAGAAGCAAATTGCTATGTACAAACAAGTTTATATTCAGGATAAGTTGAAAATAATCAACAGAGAGAAGGCAGTAGAATTAAGCAGGGGTAGGGGAAAGCTTACTATAAAACGTGGGATTTTAGCTGAACTTGAAGAATCTAGGGAGCCCAGGAGCAGAGATGAGCAGTATTCCACGCATAAGGTTAGCCAGTAGAAATGACCTAGAGTCAGGAGATAGACAGTTCTTTTAGGGGGGAGAGGTTTAATTAGAAATTTAAAAAGATTGCCTTGAAGTAGTGAAATTCAAATTGAGATATGACATAAATTTGTAGTAGACTCGGCATAGTTTCATGATTTTCTACAAGTTCATTCGATAGCACATATGTTTGGATGAATTGGATGAAACAAAGGCAACAGATGATGAGAGTGATTCATGGTTATGGTTTATCGGGGCAAAGAACAGCAATACATTAATGAGAACATGGCATTCAAGAGAATAAAGTAGAGTTAAACTTGTTTACCAAAGGGACAGGAGAATGTAACTAGAGCATAGATATCTTGGGAAAGAACCAAAGGGTCCAGATAGTAAAAATTAAGGTGTTCATAGCAGGAAGAGGTTGAAAGGGATAAGGAAAGAGAGAATTTAATAAATTTTGATCAGATAAGGGAACTTCCGAGTTCACAATCATAGAAGTGTCACATTTGTGAGTGATGGTAAGATCCTTGGATTTATATGTGGCTAAGGTGGGGTGGAAGAATGAGATATGAGAAAGTTAAGGAATAAGAATTTAGGCTATGTGAGGGAATATCAATATGTATGTTGAAATTCTCTAGCATGAGAGCAGGAATTGAAGAGACACTGTGAGCAGACAGTGAATTCATTGATAAAAGAAGAGAAGGGTCCTGGAAGTTGCTAGTCAATAGTCACCAGAATTTTGGTTCAGTGGCAGAATTGGTTTGAATGAAGTACTAAGGAGAGAAGGTGATAGTGGTAGTGGAAATATCTATAAGTGACAATGGGAAATCAAGTATTCCAGCTTCTCTACTTTTACCAGTTTTAGGGGAATGAGTTAAAGTACAGTCAGGGCTGGAAAAGGAGCCCAGGGAGGCTGTGTAATCAGGAGGGGATGGATGTCAGTGAGAGCCAGAGGAATGGAGCAATTTGAGGTATTTCAAACTGTATAGTTAGCCCCAGTCTACTCATAACACTTAAATAACTTTCCCTCCTAAATTGAGTTTTGAAGCAAATCTGGGAAGTGCCTAGAAAGGTAAATTAGTCAACAAGTTTTGAGTAAAATGTAAATGGATAGAATTTCTGCAGGCTACAAGGAGCAGATCTTCCCTTATATATGCAAATGTAGATTTCTCCCACAAATGAGGAAAGTGTGGACCGAGAACAACAAATGGAAAATGTTTTCCATGCTGAATGGGCCCAGAAGCCTCAGTAGCCAGGAGCAATCTTAAATATCTGGAAATGGTATTGAAAAAAGCTGTTTTTAACTCTCAAACGTCAAATCTTTAATTCTTGCTTTTTTAGCAGTAGAAATTGAACAGATTGTTCTGGCAGATTCTAAAGGATTTTCTTACTTCCAGAATGTTTAAAAAAAAAAATGTTACTTTTATACATAAAAACACCCACTTAAGTGTATACACTCACACCCTCTCCAAAAGACAATTCAAAAGTTATAGCCAGAAAAATCTGGACTCCAATCAAGAATGAAAAAATCACTATAATGTAGTATTGAGTGCTAGCTTTGGAGTTAGAGGATCTGGGTTCAGATTTTAACTGTGCCACTTACTACTTGTATATCCATGGACAAGTCACTTAATACCCCAGCCTCAATTTCTACATCTGTGAAAAGAGCATATTAGATTTGGTCATCTTAACAGCACTTTTCAGCTGTATACCTCTTATGAGGAAAAAAAAAACACTAGTACAACACAAAATAAGAACAGTATATGTTGGATTATAAACTGTTAACAATGTGCCTTAGTGTAGCATCTGTGTATTTTATAATTTGTGTATTTGTAAGACACGTAATAAGTAGTATAAGACAAAGCAAATAATTAGTGTCCTATTGTTTTGTATTCAGATTGCCACTTTGAGGGGAAAAAAATTCAAAGTGTTTTAGAAATATCTAATTCCAAATACTGTCCTTTGAAAGAAAGTGGTGAATGCCAATTACTGCTACCTTTAAAGTTTGCTTAGCTTAGTGATATTATTTATCTAAAGGTCCCTCTGGGCATCATCAAAAATGAAAATAATCTCTGACCCCAGCTTCCCAGTATAAGGCAGCTCTTTACCACCTCAAAGACTCTAAAATTCAAAACTAAGTCCCACCATCTATATCATGTTTCTCTATATCAGTGAAGGGGAGCTGCCTCAATAAACTTTCATGGACCTCAAGGATTATATGGTAACAGCTTACAGCTGCAGAGTAATTTAATAGGACAAGCAGTGAAAAAATATCTGTTATTCCACCAAGGTTATAAGAATTTTGTAGTAGTCGTAAGATTTTTCATCACCAGATTATCAAAAATTACATGAAACGATGCTATACAACAGAATAGAAACAGTAAAAGGAGTCAGAAGATGCGGCACTGCCTTCCTTGACCAGCCTTTCTAATATTGATTCTCTTCCCTTCCTTGGTGGAAGAACAAAAGCTCTTTCTTACAGGTTTGTAGGCTTGCTGGGTTTTGAGTATGGATGATTTAAATTAGAATTTTCTTCTGATATTAGTTGTGTGATACTTAGCAAATCATTTAACTTTAAAGGTTTAGAATCTGCTTATGCAAAAGTGTCTGGTGATATCGTGGCTAGAATGCTATCTCTAGAGTCAGGGTGACCTGATTTCAAATCCATACTCAGATACTTATGATCTGTGATCCCTTTCTATGCCTTGGTTTACTCATTTGAAAAATGAGAATAACAACAACCACCACAATAATAACACCTCCATCATGGGGTTGTTGTGAAGATTAAATGAGGGAATCTTTCGAAAGCATTCTATAAACATTAAAGCATTCTCTATATACTAGTTATTATTACAATGGATATAATCAGCTTTTCACTACTTATCAAGTTATTATGGATCAAATAACATAGATGGTTTGGTTGTTCAATAGAAATGAATGCTAGATATGGATTTAGGAAGATCTGTGTTCAAACACTGTCTCAGATGCTTAGAGGTATATAATTTTCAGAAAGTCACTTAATCTTACAGCCTCATTTTCCAATATCTATAAAATGGATAATAGCTGGTACTTTACTTGATTGTTGTATTAAATGAGATAATATCGATAAAAAACTTTGAAAATCTTAGAGCACTGTATAAATGCTAACTATTGTTAAAGTATGTAAAGTGCTTTGCAAACAGAAATTCTGAGTATTATCATTCCAAAATTTATAGCAATTGGCAGACCTTGAGTTGGTTTTCCTCTCTAGTTATCCATGCTTATTCTCACCTTCAGCCCTCTTTCTAATTAAGGAGGTACTTAATCAAGAAGGCAGGTCATCTCCTGGCTATGAAAAAAGTTTTTTTTTTTTTCCCCCTCTGTAGATATTGAGGTACTTGATCTTTGGATGATTGCCTCAGTACATCTGAGACTTGTTAAAGACCTGAGCTTAAAAAGGCCAAGGTCTCCCACTGCATCCAGGTTCATCTCCACTCAGTCTGATCTATATCTTGCAGATGCAGATGATTTTGGAGGAGAAAATAAGGCAGGTGATTTTGCACAGTTCTCCCTCACTTAAAGCCGATCATAGCATCAGCTCCCTGAAGTCATTAGACACCTTTGAAGACAAGAACGATCTACAGAGGAATGAAAGGCTCTACCTAGTCTTCATTGGCCCTTTGCACTGTTTTAAATCAGTTCTCTTGCCAACTCATAGAACCATATCATAGAATCATTAATAACATGAATTTAATTCATAGATATATCCCTCTCTTCCTTTTTGACCTGAATATAGGGATGAAAACATTTCTTCTCAATAAGACCTATGTGGTATTTGGAATAAACTACTTGGTTGTCCTGTTCTTCATTAAGATTATAATAGTTCACTTGTGTCCTGAGAAGTGTTACTATGTTATGATCAAAGGGAGGTTAGTCAGAGAGTGTTGCCCTTTAATGAGGAGCAAACAGCTAGAAATGGGGAAATTTCAGAGCATAAATAATCTTTCTCAATTTCAAATAAAGCATTTTTATTATTAATTAACTGTATTTTGCAGTTTGCCTAAATGAAGAAAGAGAACTGCCCTTTGGGAGAAGGGATGATGGGACAAAGACTGACTATTCAGAAATGATTTACTCTACCAGAGAAATTTGGTCCATTCTCAGTGGTGAATAAGGGTGGAGGTCCTTTTCTGATAGATCCTAATATCCTGATACTAGAATGGATAAAAAAATCTGTAAACATAATAAAATATGTATTTGTTCGTATCCAAGCCAAATGTCCTGGAGAGTGCTGATGACACAGGGCATACCTTACATGTTTCCCAAATTAAATGTCAGTGTAGTTATACTCCTCATGGTTATACAGGTAGACTATGCCTGCTATTAACATGTGTTTGGACAAAGCTGCCATGTTCACAAGAGTCGTGACCTTTGCATTTTGCCTCATGTATACATCCTACCCAATTTATTTCTATCATTTTAATCCCTTTCTTCATGCTCCTATAAAGGTCCTGGAAAGAAATAATCTTTTGTTATTTTTAAGTTAAATAATATTTTTATTTATATTTTTAATTATGATGCCCTTACAAGATAGGAACTGGATCTGTGATTTCATTGCTTTAGAGAACTCTAGCTTAAGGAGACTGAGACTCTTCAAGAGCTGCCTACAGTAGTTAGAGGTTAGTAGACTTGCTCAGAATTGGAGAGTCAAGATATGCCAGAAGGGGTACATGAACTCAGGTCTTCTTTATTTCAAAATCACCTGTCTGTTTCCTATGCTACTTGTCTCCATGCCTTAAATTTTGTTTTAGGAGAATCAAAATGAAATAATTATTAAAACAGTTAGAAGAAGGGGCAGTTAGGTGGTGCAGTGGATAGAGCATCAGCCCTGAAGTCAGGAGGATCTGAGTTAAACTGTGACCTCAGATACTTAACACTTCTAGCTGTGTGACCCTGGGCTTGTTTGCCAAGTAAAGCAAAATTTTATTCTTCCCTCTAAAAAAAATCAAAGGTTAAGAAATTGATGCAAAAAGTTTCTGCAACTTGAAATATCATGTAATTTATGCTTAGTCCTCAATTTCTTCCTTAGGTTGTTTTCACTATTTTTGTTCACCATTGGATTCTTAGTAATTTGTGCCCAACTTTTTTTCACCACTCTATCCTCATTTGAGGAAAAATAGAAAGGGCATAAAGGGCAAAATGACTAATGTATTCTCTATTTCATGATTTTCCATGACCCTCTCCAAGAAAATCGTTAGTAACCAAGCTTCTCATGATGAGCTTTTATATATTTAGTCTGTCCTTACACAGCAGAGAAAATGTCACCAGGATCGTATTGAATCCAGTGGTTTTCCTCAAAAAAGAAAATAAAGAAGTTGGAATTTTTTCATTGTATGCCAAAAGGCAAGCAATAACATCATTTTAGGGACCAACTATTTGTATTGTCTTGTTGAACTTGCCAAAACCATAAAGATATTAGCAGGAGCACATTTAGAATTTATGTACCAGTATTGGAAAGGATAAAGGAATTGAAAATTTTTTTGGAAATACTTGATATGGTCCTCAAAATTAGGCCATCTACATGTATCTGCATATATTTATACACACACATATACATATATACATATGCATATTCATAAGCTTATATTTGGCATCATTGATAATTAGTTGGACAGAGAGGAGCAAAGAAAATTATATTAGGAAGATGAGTTCCAAACAGAGAAGTACAAGAAAGAAATGGTTTAAAACTGTTTGGAATCTTCCTAAATGCACATAATGAATAATTTCTTTGAGATGAGAATGAAAGTAGTTAGAATGGAAAATAGGTTGGACTATGGATTGAGAGGTCCCTCTAACTCTCAAATTTTGTGATTTAGTGATAGATGTAGTTAAATAGCCAAAAATAAATCTCTAAAAGATTAAATTTTCTATATCACTGTAGTAAGGGTAGTATAAAGATTAAAATAAGCAACAAATTAGATTTTTTAAAAGATTAGGATGAAAGTAAAACAGCACAGTGGATAAAGTGCTGGTCTTAGAGTCAAGAAGACTCAATTTATGAGATCAAAACTGTGTTACCCTGGACAATATACTTAACCCTGTTTGCCTCAATTTTGTCATCTGTAAAATGAGCTGGAGAATTAAATGACAAAATGCAGGGATCCTGCTTCTGCGGGGTCCCAGAGATCTGAGCAGGAAGAATAGGGTCGGCATCAAAGGAAGAAAGGAGTCGTGGAGTAACTCAAGTGAGGAACTGATGAAAGTGATGCTGTTTCCTCAGGCTCCTTCAGGCTTTGTTTTTATACTATATCGTGATGACACAATTTTCCTGGTTACATATATTTTTTTCTTAGGTCAACATAGTCTGACTTACTGATCTTTATATGTTACTATATTTGACATTTAACATTTGAGTAAATATTTTATGGTTAAATGTTAATTATTGATTACATTATGCAAAGCTAATAATGAAAGGTAAATGTTATACAAGGTTAAATGTCAGTGACTTTTGTTAGTTTACTTATGTCTTCTTTGTCAATCCTGTGGATTGTTTGATCCCTCTATTTCCGACTTGGAACCATGTACATAGGGCATGCATTGTTTCTCAAAAAGGGTAACAGGACATTCAGAGCACTTCCAGTTATACTTTAACCATCTACTGAGTCCTAGACATACTGATCTTTTCTGAGTCTCAGTTAGTAAACACCCTTTGTTTCCTAGACCTTTGGATTCTCTCCCATAGTGACAATGTTCTCCATGATATTCTATTCCCATCCTTCATTACCAGTCTCTCCTTTATCATTTGTCTCATTGAGAGATTAGTTTTATCAGGACAGAATATGCATGTGGAATCATTTCTAGTTAACTTACCCAAATTCCCCTTGTCACCAGATTTTTTAGGAAATGTTAGTACTGTAATCAAGCCAATTATAAGTAATATAGGAAATAGTAGTCCACTAATGAGAATCATAGAAGGAAATGTTGTTCCTGCATGAGTGCTGCAGCTTTGCCAGTCAGCTTAGAGATTGCGGCTCCCAACAACAAACAATCTAATATCTCAGCCACGAAAATCCCAAATAGCATCAGAGAGTTAGGCCCAACTGAAAAATGACTTAACAACAAACAATGTCAAAATCAAATTATATGACTAGATAAATTTGAATGTAATTTGCTGAGATCAAGGTATGATATGGAATAAATCAGGTTTTTATCTTGACTGAAAATGGACAAAAGTGAAGACTATGACTCAAATTTTTATTATGTTTAAAGTTTAAAAGTTTAACCTGTACAAAATAGTTGCCATGATTAGGGGGATAAATGAAGCCAGGTACTACGCTGGTCAACAAAACTTGATCTCCTTGCCAAAGAAAGAGAAATGGCATCCAAAAGAGTGAAAACGTAGGGTACAAATTCATTGGCAAAACATTATACAGAATAATCACAGGATGGTGAAAGATTATTAACAATATAGTCTCAGAAAGCAATAAAAATCAGTTAAAATGAAATTAGCCCACTGAGAACTTGGCATGAAACCCACATAAGCCAGATAATGCTGAAAGTATTTATAGATTAAATCGTAAGGAAAACAACAAATATATGTGAAATAGAATCAACTAACTTTTCTATGATTCCCTTGCTTCATCTTAACAACATCTGAACCATGACACTGAGATGTTGCAGCTTGGTTATCAAATGTACTTATTGTGTAAGGAAATTCATATCATTTTAGGATTAGAGCTAAATTTTTAAAATTATCTAGTTCAGTCTGTTCATTTTGTAGAGAAGTACTTTGAGATGAAGTGAATTACAAAGGTCAATCCAAAATCTTAGTATTTGCCCAAAGATCTATGAAAGAAATTAATTATTGCCAACTATTCTAATTTGTTGTGTTATATATAAGACACACCATAATGTGTCAGAAACATAAGAAATAGAATGGAATAATAAATTAAGATTAAAAATCATTGAAACCTAAAAATGTTACCAGTAATATAAAAATGCTTGAAACTTTTGAAGACAATGTGTTCTTTTCCACAAATTTGGGAGTATAATTGCAACTCTGAATTTATGAATCTATGGGAAGCTTCCAAATTGGAGTAATCAGACTCAAATGTATACACAGAGCATTTTAAAGTGAAAGTTATTCTCCAACAATATAAACAGATATTTCATTTTAATAAATGCATTTTTTTAAAATACAATGGCCCTGAAGATATGTGTAAAAAATATGCATGCTGGAGGTTAGTAAAGTATATACGGTTTGCATTTAATAAGTATTTGTTGCCTTTTAACTTGGAATTGATATAATTTCAAAGGCATTTAGGTATTAATTTTCAATATAGCTCAGGTAAGTGGAGATTTTTTTTAAAATGATGACAATTACAAACTTATTAAAAAAACAATACTGAGAAGACAGCAATGTTATTAACATGACTCCGTTCTAGTGTCTATATAATCATTGTGGAAGTAGTGAGGATATGAATGAAGCTGGGCTTCTTTTGATGAAAATAAGAAAAAGCAGCAGACAGATAGATAATTTACAGAAAAAAATATCTAATTGTATTTATTATTTGTTAATTTATAAAAAAAAATACTTGACTCAACTGGATAAAATGTAGCCTTAAAAGCTCTTTTAAAGCAATGCGTTTTTCTACATCTATGCTAAAATTATATAAGAGTCTTTGACAGATATAATCAGAGATCACTTGGTTGAATAATCTTGCAGGAATATATGCTACATAAAATGAGTCATTAAACAGGAAAACACATGTTCACTTTAAGATTTCTATGTGTCATGGTGGATATTCTTTTCTGAGTCCAAACAGAACAGGTATCTCTTGTACAAAGTAAAATTTTTTTACATAGTTCTTTTGATATTATGCTGATTACATCAAATTCCACTCATTTAGATAGTTTCTTCAATGAGAATATTAGTCTTCAATGAGGTTGTAATCATCAAACAGGGATTCAACTAACTTTCCAAAACGTATCAGATACAAAATGCACATTGTCCATATTGTAAAATGCAGTTACTAGGCAACCTATTCAAATTTAACCCCAAACTCTTCCTAGCTGTGTCAATTAACTTCTGACTGCCTCAGCTGCCTCAACTGAGATGAAGATGGAGACACCTCAAAAAATTGCTACCAGAACCAAATGAGACAATATGTGTAAAGTGCCTAGCATGTAATAACCACTATATAAATGTTAACCATTATTATTTTGTAGATATGAATAAAGATGAAACTTGAAATATAGGGAAGGAAGCAAAATACAGTAGTTAGACATCAATGTCAAGATCTGAGTTCAGTTCCTGCCTCCAACATGTATTAGTCATATAATGCCCAGCAAGTCATTTAACCTTTCAGTGCCTCCAGGCAACTCTCTAGGATTGTAATAATTATAATAATCTCTTAGGATTATAATAGAAAAGCTACCTATTTGTATTAGTAAAGAGAAGGGGGAAGGGAGGAAGAAGGAGAGAGAGAAATGAATGAGAGAAGAATTACTATTACAGATAACCAAAAGGGCAATGGTGAGGAGACATGTGGGGTTTAAAGAGGTAGCAAAATACTGATAGCGACATACAGACATTATCCATAATGACTGAAAAAAAATAAGGCAATCAGTAGCAAGAGGGAAGGGGCATGGAAAGTCAAAGTGGTATTATTCGTGAGTCCATAAAATATTAAAAGAATCAGAGAATGGTCATCAGCATTCTGGATAGTGTCTTTATAAAAGATTTATAGGAAGACATAGATTCAATGTAAAAAGATATAGAAAAATGAATTGTAGTAGGAGAAGTATCAATACAAGTGAAATCATGGATATGCTGGTATATTGGAAGTACTTACTTTAATATTATATCTTGTTCACTATATACATTTTTATTAAAATTAAACATATATTACATATTGGTTAGGAATAGTCCATCATTTAGGCCAAGCATCGTTAACTTTTTGTGTGTTATAAAATCTTTTGATCATCTGATGAAGCTTAAGGACCCTTTTTCAGAATAATGTATATAAAAGCATATAATTAGATATGTAATATTGTAAAAAGCCAATTATATTGAACAATTATTAAAACTTTTTTAAAAGGGTTAAGAACTTTTGATTCTAGTCCACAGCATTTCTTTTACAGATGAAGAAAAGGAAGTCTAGAGACTGTAATATTTACCCAATAACAAAAAAGCTAGTCAGTGACAAAGCTGGGATTAAAACCCAGATATCCTGTTTTATAGACAAATGGTCCTGCCATTATGACATAATTTTTCAATAAATATTCATTCCTATTCCTTTCTGACTTCTGTATACTCATTGTATGTTGTAAGGAATAGCTGGGTGTGTCCCTAATACCTATGTCCCCTCCTGCACTATTGCAGGACAATATATAAAGATATCAAAATATTATTTTCTGACAAGCCTTGGATCTTTTTACACTTGCATATCTACCCATTCAAATATCTTGCAGTAATAAGTGTAGAATAAGTGACAATGCCTATTAATCAAATGGCTAAAATATTGTAAATGGATCATCTATTTATATGAATCAAATCATTGTTGAATCAGTTGAAGAAATCAAGGCTGGTAAAGGAGATATGTGGCATAATACCTTTCCCTTGAATATTTAGAAAAGAACTTTTGGTGTTAGAATAAAAAAGTGAAGTAGAAAAGAATAGGAGTAGTTATAGATGAATTTGGGAGCTGTTTTATTGGAGAAATAATGTTAACAGATGAAGAACCTGCACTGTGATTGACCTAGTAAGCAATAGGGGCACACTTTGGACCCAAGACTTCCTGAAGCCAAGATGAGCAGGCTAGCCAGTTTGTCATGCTATCTCTAACTGGAAAATGACGCCCTTGTTTAGGGCGTCCCATAGAACGTTTGTTATTCCTTCTTGTAAATGATGATTGCATTCTGCTTACAACAGCATGCAGCCTTCTACAGCTTTGAGACTCCATGGACTAGCCTCTCATTTGGTGTATTAAAGACACATTGTGTTTTTTTTAATAGTTTATCATTCAGTTCATGGGTCCCTGATAGAGATAAACTATTCCTTTATCTGTAGGCTTCTTCCTCCCCTTGACTTCTTTCTCCTCTTCCACCCTGATCTCTTCCTTCCCAAACTCTAGAAATAGCATTTTCAGAAACTTCAGGGTTGGATCCCATTCAGTTCATTTTAAAATATTCTACAATATTTGTAGTATGACACTAAATGCTGTAAGGAATCCAAAAGATATATAGCTATAGCTATATATATATAGATAGATAGATAGATAGATATAGATATATAACATGAATCTTGTCATCAAGGCTCTTACAATCTATGGTAAGAGGTAAAACTTTGCATACAAAATTACTAGAGAACAAGAAAACAAATCAGTATTTAATATATTTTTAGAAACTTTTATTTGCATATATTTTCTGGTACCAACAATATATGCTGCCAAAAATAAGTTCTCTAGACAATTTGGAGAGGGAACATATACTTAACCATTTGAGCCTCAGCTTTCCATTGTATAAAAGGGGAATAATAATGCCTGTAGTTTCTATCTTAAAGAATTGTTAGGTAGACGAGAGAAAATCATATATGTAAAGTATTTTGTAATAAAAAAAGTATGTGTCAGCTATTACTAATTTGGTTAGGATGTGTTTGGGCAAAGTAAAAGGCAGAGAGATAGAAGAATTTGTGATTTATCATCAACAAAAAGATGAAGAATTGTTTTGTTTTCCTTTAGATATCAAGGGAAAGTAGGCCATATGTTTCTGCTTCTTTTATATAATCAAATTACTAATCCATTGTATGGGGAGACTATTTGGCTAGGGAGCCTTGTGTACTTCTCAGAAGATTTTTATCCTTTAAAAAGAGCTGTCCTGATTGATATGCCATTGTTAATGAAATTTGTATCACATAATATTCAAGTTTAGGACTCGTTGGGATATAACCGTTTTCCTTTTCTCTTCCCTACAAGGATGCAAGTAATTGCTGGTGAAAGCTGAAACAGCCCAGAAGCTGATTATTTTCGATTGTCATGAGCTTTTTCACTTCATATTTTAATAGCTTAGACTTATGAGGGATAGTCTGAAACATTGATCTCCCCATTTGGTAAAATATTGATAATAATAATGGTATAACACAGAAGACAGTAATGATTTTGGATCTAACACTTTCTTTGGAAATGTGTCATTGTGATCCTACCTTCTTACAACTCAGTGTTTATATATGCTCAAAAATTTTTGAATTTCTTTCTTTCTCCCTTGCAAATATTTTTGGTGACCTGGAAAAATATCTAGACCAGTCAGTGAACACATTCCTTCTTAACACTATAACAAATGTCGTTAATGAATGAGAATTCTCTATCAGTTTTAATTTGTAGAGGGAAAAAAATACCTCCATTTCCCCCCTATCCCCTTCCCTCCCCCTCAAGCCTCTTTGTGAAGTAAAATTTGGTCTGAGGGTTGGTTTTCTTTTCTTTTCTTTTCTTTTCTTTTCTTTTCTTTTTTTTTTTTTTTTGTTTCATCAACCTGAATCTTAATTACTTTTTTAAAAAACAAAACTATCCCAGAAGGGATATTATTTTTTTCCCCCAGTGATAGGGTGAGAAAAGCCACAACAGATAAAAGGAATCGAAAATTTTGCCTAAATATAGGCTGCTTCAACATAGGACAGAATATGGGTTCCTCCCATAGTTTTCTCTACAAGGATTTTAGAAGCCATTATTCAAATCCTTTCAATATACATTTATTAGCTTCATATATGTAAGACTCTTTTGGGGATATGAAGATGAGAAAACAGTAACTAAATAATAATAATAATATCTAGCATTGACATAGCATTTTAAAATTTGCAAAGCACTTAAAAATATCTCATTTTATCCTCACAAAAATCGTGGTAGGTAGGTATGGCTTTATCCCCATTTTACAGATGAGGAAATGGAGTTAATATGTTGACATGATTTGTTCAAGGTTACAAAACAAGTAATGTGTCATTACAAAAAAAATTAATGGAGAAGGAATTCAAATCTTCTTATTACATTCAATTTATTTGTTTTCACAGGAATAACTTAGTTTTTACTACTTTTTACTTGATTATGTGCCATTTAATATTTAGTAAGGCATTTTATAAGAGAAATGAAGTGTTCATAATTTAAGCCCTGATTTAATAACTCTTTGATATTAAAGTTAGTAGTACAGTAACTTTCTGGTTCTGGAGTTAGGAAAAATCCAAATTCACATCTGACCTCAGAAATCCAATAGCTATGTGACCCTGGGCAAATCATCCAATTGCTATTTACCTCAATTTCTTCAACTGTAAAATGGAAATAATAATAGCATCTACTGCCCAGGGTTGTTATAAGGCTCAAATAAGATATTTGTAAAGTGCTTAACATGGTGTGACACATAGTAGGTACTATATAGATGCTTATTCCTTTTGTTGTTGTTATTCAATCCTGTTAGTGACGACTGACTCCATTTGGAGTTTTCCTGGCAAAGATACTGGAGTGGTTTACCATTTCCTTCTCTGGCACATTTTACAAATGAAGAATTGGGAACTCAGATCTCCTCAAGATCAATTCCAGTGTCTTTACCCCTTTATTACCTAGTAAATTGTCTTCCAGCAATATACAATCAACTGGGATGGCACACCCTATGTAAAGATAAATCCCATAGCTTCTAAGTGATGGGGTCAAAGGAGAGTTCCAGACAAAGTGATCTGGGGACATGAAAGAGGGAAAGGATGCTTTCACCTGGGGAATAGAGGGAAGCAGTTAGGAATCAGGGAGGCTTCATGGAGAAAATGGCACCATCCTTTTAATTTTATACTGCAACCTTCAGGAACTTCCCACCCTTAGGATACAAAAGGACTTGTAAAGTATACTTCTAACTCTGTATTATTAAAATAGTAATCCTTACCTGAAAGGCTTGGAAAGAGCATGAGGCAGTATAAGATTATCTGCCTGTCTAGTTGAATGGTAGAGATGAAGCTTTTTTGTGAAGTCTGCCTCAATAAGAATGTTTGTTACCTCCTTTTCACTTTTGTGTCATTGTCAGCATTTTGTAGCTGCGTTTGTCTTTGTTGTCCCTTGTTGAGTCTGAATTCTTGTTGCATGATCAAGAATGGAAATTTTGGGTGGTTGTGCTATTCATTGATTGGGTTGTCTTTTGGCATGAAAATAGTGAATTTGCATATTCTTGTTTTTGGATCATCATTGTTCCTAACCTTTCTTCTTCCCATCCCCTCACTTCCCCACCTTTCTCCCCCTCTCCTTTTCTGATCTCTATTAACAGGACCAAGTACCACCTGCCAGGAAGATTCATGTGCCAACCAAGGTGTCTGCATGCAGCAATGGGAAGGTTTCACTTGTGACTGTTCCATGACCTCCTACTCTGGGAATCAATGCAATGACCGTGAGTAAAAATCCTTTTGTGCTTAGGGATTTTGAAAAGGCCTGGAAAAAGACTTAAGGGGGAGGGGGTGGAGCATTATAAAGGTGATTGCATTCTTGTCACTTTAAGCAACATGAATTTCTCTTTAAATTCTTCATTTGATACATATTTGGAAAGTAAAACAAAAATGTGAGGGTAGGTTTTTCATCAAAGAAATTAATATAATTCAGTTGTATTTTTTCCTTTCTACTTTTCTTCTTGCTTATCTCAGTGATGCTTTTTTCAATGTGATTTTCATGATCAAGGAATATCTTTTTTTGCGCGTCTTGTATCTTTTAGTTCATTTTTTTCTTTTGAAGTTTGGGTTTCTCTAAAACTAAACAATTTAGGTATTTTTTAAAAAAAGAGTGCTGGTGTCATTACTTCACTATTGTATTGTGTGAGATTTTGAGTTCTTCTATAAGTTGTAAGATAATTAAAGTATACTCCCATTTTCTAGGAAGGACAAGAGATCCAGAAATCCTGTGACTTCACCAAATGATGAATTTTTTGGTTATTTTTCCTAGTTTATTCAGAGAGGATTGTATATTATCCCCATGTATAAATTTGTGTAGCTGTGTGTATATTAGAAATGAAAATGTAAATTTTCCCTATAGTTTGTACCAAAGGATATGCTTAGTAATCGTTTCCTAATGGAGATTTTGATTTAAATTATTTTTCTTCTGTTGCTGAATTCAAAACTCTGAACAAGTATTAGCTAATGAAGATAGGTGCCATTATGGTAGAAATGATTAAAACACCACAATGCTGGATATATTGATAGTAGATAGATATATATTTCTATATTTATATTGATATCATCTATGTAAGGTGTAGATTGATAGGTAATAGAAAAAGTAAGGAAGAAAAAAAGAAAAATTAACATTTAAATCTGTACCAAGACTTTTGGAATATTGGAATACTATATAGATCTATCTATCTATTCACCCACACCACATATCCATACTCACCCCCCAAACACACATACAGAGAGAGAGAGAGAGAGAGAGAGAGAGAGAGAGAGTAAGAGAGAGAGTAAGAGAGAGAGAGAGTGAGAGTAAGAGAGAGAGAGAGAGTGAGAGTGGGAGAGAGAGAGAGAGTGAGAGAAAGAAAGAGAAAGAGAGAGTGAGAGTGAGAGAGAGAGAGAGTGAGAGAAAGAAAGAGAAAGAGAGAGAGAGAGTAAGAGAGAGCGAGTGAGAGAGAGAAAGAGAGAGAAGAGAGAGAGAGAGAGTAAGAGAGAGAGAGTGAGAGAGAGAAAGAGAGAAAGTAAGAGAGAAAGAGAGAGTGAGAGAGAGAAAGAGAGAGAAAGTAAGAGAGAAAGAGAGAGTGAGAGAGAGAAAAAGAGAGAGAGAGAAAAGGAGAGAGAGAATAAGAAAGTGAGAGAGAGAGAGAGAGAGAGAGAGAGAGAGAGAGAGAGAGAGAGAGAGAGAATATAGTCCCATAAGTACAATTAAGATCCATAGGTCATCTTCCTTACCTTTACCAGTTTAGGTAAGGAAAATTACCTTCTAATATTTCTGAATATCTACCATGGAGAATTTGGGATAAAAGACAGAACTATACCTGCTGGACTTTGATTTCAAAGACACATGGGTTCTCTTTATATCCAAGACAAATTATATCACATCTTAGTTTATTTATAAATTCATGTTCTATATGAATAAAGGCTAAGCTTCCAAAATAATTCATTGCTTTATTCAGAAAACACCCAGGCATTAATTATATACCTGTTTATCTCTCCCTAGTGTCTTATTACTTTAGTATTGTATCATGTGAGATTTTTAGTTCTTCTATATTTATCTTCTTTGCCCAGTTTTTCTCTGCTGACTTTCTCTATTCTTCCTCTCAGTCTCTCCTAATATACTAAGGAGAAACAATTGATGAAGTGGGAAATACAGAGAAAATGACCTTGAAACATATTATTCTGTAGCCCAATGCAGTATTTGCTGCCTGCTACATTTATAAGGTCCCCTACTGAGTCTGATAACCATTTTACTAAGACAGGTATCAGGTCTTCATTTTCTCTTATGTGACTTGGAGGTTGCTTTGAACTTTGATTGTGGAAGTTAAAGAAACTCTCTAGAGTTTGAGAGGAACACTTTGCTCACTCTTAACAATTTTGTGTTCTTTTGTTGAATTCAGCACTAAAATTATATTTCACAAAGATGTACTTTTCTTAATAGTTAAGAGGTGGGGGTAGGCCTGTATTGGTATATATATACATATATGTGTGTGTATGTATCTTAATATATATGCATATGTATATAAGTGTATTTATAAATGTAATATAGAAAAAGCAGGAAGGTAAGTTATTCCAATGATGGCAAGGAGATAATTCTGTGAAAAATGATCTTTAAAAGGTAAGTGAACTTTTTATTTATCTAAAAATGCCTCCCTGTAATGATGATAACTTTTCCTGGTGCTTGGCATTTATTGCTTGCCTAAGAATGTCCTCTAGTCCATTTTCTGTTTCCTTGGGTTTATTCCTACAATTGCAGGTTGTATTAGTAACCATGAACCTTATGGCTTGGCTACAGCATGAGCTGACCTAGACAAATTCAGCAACAGAAAATGAAAAAGTGAAGCTGAGGATAGGAAGAAAATTGGATTGCATGACTGGTATTTACTTCTCATTACACAGAATTTCCTTATGATATCTATGTTCAAGGACATTGAGTTTTGCTTCCTTTGTGGAAGTGATTAAACACAATTTTCCTGGAGCTCCCACAGCTTGTCATTATTAATGTTAGAACTTACTTGCTTGTTGGTTTAAACTCCTCAAGGAAGAATGGCTTTTAAAAAAACCAGGCAGGACAATCTAAGAGTAGAATTTCAAAGAGATGTGTTTTAATGGTGTGGTATAATGTATACAGAGAATTTTGATATGTAAGTTATGACTGGAAAGGAAGAGAACTGTGTTTTTTCCTCTCAAATGCATTGGAACATCTTTACCCAGATAAGTGTTATCCTTCAGAGTGTTTGTCTTGGCAGACTTTCCACTTATTCCACTAATGTTGCTATTGCTCAAAACGTATTTTTAACTCCTATTTTGGAATTGCCTTTCATATAGTTTTAAGTCTCACTAGAAAATCAATTCCATTTCCTTATATATAGGCATAGCTCAAAGACTATTGTTTTCTATAGCTATTTGACTCATTAAGAGTTGTAATTTTCTGGTGTCACATATACAAATGTGCAGAATATGGAAGCAGTATTGGATCTTCTGCCTGCTGTGACATTTACATACTCCTTCTCAATAAACCTTTGGTAGCATAACCTGAATTAGCATTTGCCAAACTCTTGTAGCCTTCAATATCACCAAAAGCATAGAAAGAGGAAGAAAATGAGTGCAGAAAGAAGTGGAAAAAGAAGAGGGAGAAGGGGAAGAAAAGAGAAGAAAAAGATGTCAGGCAATAATCAGTTATTACTGTTTTCTCTGTTGAATAAAATGACAGCAATGATCCAATGGGAAGTGGTGATTTTTCCTGAATATAGGTATGATAGAAATTGTTTGAGGTTTAGTAAGGAGTTACAGAAATATGTCTTATGAGATTTTCTATCTGGATGCCTTTGTGTACCAAAAGGAACTAATAGGAAATTTCTCAAACACTGAATACTTCTTCAGGACAAAGGATTCTATTCTCATAACAGCGAATAAAATTCAAGAGAAACATTTATTAATTTTATAATTATTTTCTAGAATTGAAATTTACTTTATAAGGGGACCCTTCCTTTAATATTTTTAAAAACCAAATAATCTGGAGAAGGGGAAATAACTTATTGTTCCTTTTGTATTATTCAAGCAGGTGATCATCATTTTAAAAAGTAGCAATTTGTTCTTATACCATTGGTTCAAATCACTCATATTATTTTGGATCTTCTTTTTCTCAGTGCTAAATTAAATTGATGTTTGTCTTGAAGGTTTTTGAAGTTTGGCCTGGTACTGTCTTTCCCCAAAATATAATCAGAAATCTCTTCTTGTTAAGTATGAAAAGAGGTTTACTTATCATTTTGTAATTTTCTTTGAATTGATGTAACAATAGAATTCAGTGTAACTGTGAGTGCTTTTTAAGAGGGAAAATGACTCAGTTTTTGAACAAAGTAAATCAAGGAATGATGTGTTAGTGGGGTGTTTGGGGTAAAGTAAGGCAAAAGAAAATGCCTTATGTGTTCTTAAACTAGGCATGCAAAGTTCCTACCTAAAGACTGGATGGAAAAATGCTAATTGTTTAAAAAGACAAGTGTAGTAGATCTATATATGCAGAAGCAATGGGTGGCAGAGGAGATAGGGTACGGACCTGGCATCAGGAATATCTGAAAGATCCTGGCTGTGTGACCCTGGAATGTTACATAATCTCAGTTTTCCCAACTATAAAATGGGACTAATAATGGCACCTCCCTTGAAGGACTTTTGTGAGACTTAAATGGCATAATATTTGTAAAAAATTTCAGCAAAGGGCCTGGTACTTAGTTGGTGCTATATAAATTCATATTTCCATTCTCTTCTCCCTCATAACCGACCTCTGCCAATCATTTACGTTTTTGTGCCTAGTATCATAAAAGAGTTTGGATTTGTATTTTTGGTAATTAGCCCATTTGCACACACCTATTTTCTCAGAATTCTCCAGTGACAATATCCTTTAGATTTTGCATTTATAGTTCTCCTAATTCTGATCTCTTCTTTGAAAAAACCTCCATTTCATTTGCATTTTAAGTCTATTAATAATGAATTCTCTCTCCTTTATTCCCTTGTGAAAAAGCTACAGGAAATCATTCTGTCATTGGGCAAGTGGAACCGGATTCAAAGTTTGTATTGCCATGTCATGCACTTGGCTGATAATTTTCTCCCTCCCCGTGCTCTGGGGCTTCTGCTGTGCCCTGCACACCCACAGTATTTTGTCATTTTTAAGCACATTTTTAAAGTGGTAGCTTGAAGCAGTGCTCGACAAGGCTGTCATTTTTTAAGTCACCTTTGGCAACGCTTGTCACACAGTTCATAGTGCTTTACTATGGGCCTGCCTGCCATCTCTTTCCCCCAGAGAAGACCATGTATATTGGCTCTGGGCTTATCAGGCTCACAATGGAGATCAAGTTTATGTCGCCTTGCTTGTGTTGGTCAGGAAGAAACATTATTCAGGTCCTTAGCCCTCTTGCAAACTGCCATCTTATGGTAGTTTGGTGGCCAATTCAGGTCAGGCTCCTTATTTGAGAAATCGCCATGCTGACACTGGTGTGGTAATAATAGATGTTCTTTGCTTGCAACAGATCAATAATGAACAGCTGTGGTTAGAGCAGACAGTGGAGTGTGAAGCACCTTTTCAAACACTTTTGCTGGAGTGGCTGTTAAGCCACTCTGTTGGTTATTGATCGGCCTTTTGCCTTTTTATTTATTGTGTAGGTTTATTTATTTTTTTAATGTTGGTTGTAGTATTGATCATAACTGTTAAAACCACATTCTCCATTCAGGCTTCAGAAAGAATAAGGGAAAAGTACATTAGCATGTTTAAAAGTACCAAGTAAAACATGTCTGTCCATGTGTCACTTCTTATTCACATGTAGCTACGTAAATTTATACATCTCTTCCCTTCAGTTCATTTCCACAGAGAGGCTCAATTGCTTTTCTGTAACTACAAATATGACCATGTCATTCTTCTCCTCAACAAATTCTGGTACCTTCATGAAGCTTTTAAGGTAAAAATATATAGTTTTCTTTTGGAATTAAACCCTAAACAACCTGATCCCAACATATTTTGGATAATACCACTTCTCTCCACTCCTATTCTGTGACTTAGCCAAACTGACCTCTCTGTACCTCAAATAAAGAATATTTCTCTCTTCTCTTTGTGCCTTTGATGTGGCTGTGTGAAATGCTATTAATATAACCAATTATTACCTTCATCTCAAAGTATCGGGATCTTTTTCGTTAACATCCCATGAGCATTTCTTTTGTGTAAAATCCTCTTTATCCCCTGCCCAGTTCTAGCAATTTCTAGGTCCTTTACCTCCAAATCCCTTTATATTTATGCCATATATTCAATTTCCATATGCTGATATGTATAGAGATAGGAAGAGGAGTTGATCCCACATGGATAGTGAAAATCCACTTATGGCAGGAAGGCTGTTCTCCTTCAATAGTTTGAAGGGAGACAGACTAAACATCCCTGGGTTCTTTTCTTTCCACCCTTATCTAAGGGAAACTTTCATCCCTGCCAGGAATCATCACATAATCTTGCTGTTAAGTGTGTACAAACTTCTCCTCGTTCTGCTCCCTTCAGTCAGCATCAATTCATATAAGTCTTTCCAGGCTTTTCTGAAATCAGTCTGTTCATTATTTCTTATAGAACAGTAATATTCAATTATATTCATATACTATAACTTATTTAGCCCTTTCCCAACTGAAGAATTTAAGCTTCTTGAGAGTAGAGGTCATCTTCCTAACTATATCCTCAGCTTCTAATATAAGCTGGTAGGACTTAGTAAATATTTGTTGATTGATAGTATTTCTCTGTCCCAGGATTCCAATAAATCTGTTATTTCCTTAATGTGAGGATTCCTTACAACAGCCACAATCTGTCTAATCTGGAATAATTTTCAATACTTCTCTTGTTCTTTACAGGAAAGATTACCCCATGTTATTAGATGCTTTTCCTTTTCTTAACATCATTTGTATATGAGAGAAGCATATGAGCTGTTTATTCCTTGTTTTCCCTACCTGATTCACTTTTATTCCAGTTTTGTGTTTACTTGATGTCCTAGCTTCTTCATCTTCATAATTCTTTATTAGTAATATCAGCAATAATTTCTAAGGATCTCAAAGTACAAAGCATGTGTTTAAAAAATCTGTGTTAAAATCTATGAAGTCCATTCATAATTTATGAATATTGAATAATGAATTAATAAATGATAGTTATATGAAGCTCTAAGCCATTATATGCAAGTAATAATAGTATATAAAATAGCATTTTTGTAGAGTTTTAAGGTTTCCAAATTAGTTTCCAAATGTTAACTCCTTTTATGTAGCTTTTCAATAACTTGGGAGATAAGTGCTATTGTTATTCCCATTTTACAGATGGGCAAATTGAAGCAAGCCAATGTTGAGTGACTCACCTAGAATCTCAGTATTGGTAATCAGCTGTTCTTTATTATAGTAATAATATTTTTAATAAAAATTATATCAATTAGCCACTTATAACATCTTATATATGGGAAGATAAAATCTGAGTTCCAAACCAGGATGCCAGGATTATCTCATATTTGACCTTCTGGTGGTAGAACTCTCTTAGTTTTTTATGTTTTTCTTGTTGTTGTTGTTATTGTTGTTGTTGTTCAGGGGGTTGTTCCAGGAATGGCTTAAATGTAAGTATTCCCAGACAATGGCTCTTATTTTTGTTCAGTCATTTCACTCATGTCTGACTCTTTGTGATCCCATTTGGGGTTTTCTTGACAAAGATATCAGAGTGGCTTATCATTTCCTTCTCTATTTTACACATGAGGAAACTGAGGCAAAGAGGGAAAGTGATTCGCCCAAAGTCACATAATTAGTAACTATCTGAGGCCCGATTTGAGTTTAGCCATTCCTGATGCAGTTCTGGTAGTTTATTTACTGTGCCACCTAATTACCCTGTTTCTAGACACTATAGACTTACTAATTCTCTGTACCACTCCATCTATATAACAGAAAGCATCTTTCTAAGTCAAGAATTCCTTAAGTTATCAGAAGTAGCGCATATGCTTTGAGAATCATTACCTTTCCTAGGTTTTTTAGCTATAAAATTCACTGTTAATTCTTGTTAAGCTTGTATTTCTGTAAAACTTTGAGATCTTTTTTTCAGACAAACTAATATTTATCTATGCTTTAACTTTTTTATACTTATGAAGTTGATTTTTGAATAGTCATGTATAAGACTACATCTAGTCAATAAATATTTATTAAGCACCTATTAGGTGCCAGGTACTTTCTAAGTGCTGGGGATACAGAGAAAGGCAAAAAACAATCCCATGCCTTGAGATTTCTTATAAGGGATGACAATACATAAGAAAGAAATATTTATCAATATTGAATTTCATCTTGTTAAACTCAGGCCAATATTCTAGATTATCAAGCCCCTTTTGAATTTTATGTCATTTACTGTGTTAGCCATCTTTCCCATTTTTTATCTCATATGCTGAGCATATGCACGCTTTTGTCTGGTAGCCCTTTATAGTCAACACTTCCCCTGATGAATGTTTGCCAGCTATTTCATTAATGATATATTCTAGAATTGAAACCAACTTTACTGTTTTATAGTTTGCAGGCTCTGTTCTCTTTTCTTTTGAAAATTTGGACATTTACTCTTTTCCAG
The DNA here is from genome assembly GCF_016432865.1 of Antechinus flavipes. Lineage (NCBI taxonomy): Eukaryota > Metazoa > Chordata > Mammalia > Dasyuromorphia > Dasyuridae > Antechinus > Antechinus flavipes. The sequence goes on along the minus strand of NC_067399.1, from coordinate 313,076,341 downwards.
TACTATGACAGTTCTCCCATGATCTTTCAAATATCATTTAAAGTGGCCGAACAGTCACATCTGCCAGTTCTTTGGGGACATAAGGATGTAGTTCATCTGAGCCAGGTGACTTGAACTCATCAAGGTCAGCTAGTTCTTGTACTAACTGCTTAATTATCTTAATTGTCAACTCCCTGTAAGTAATTTCTATTCTGTCACTTCCAGTATAAAGGTCATTTTTCTTTGAACTGTTCTGTCTCGATCCAGTTGTAAGTTATCATCCCATATTACAAGCGAAGGTCTGAACCCATTTCTCCCAAATGTAGCTAAAAACAAACACACAAACCATTTTTATTGTCTAGCTTTTCTTCCGAGTCTAAACTCACTTGAAGTTTGAACATTGTTCCTAATATTTTTGCAGAATTATGACATGTTTATATTTATCTTCTGTTATCTAACCTAGTTTCCATACTTTGTATATTTCCTTTCTTTCTAACTGATTTTTGGTTAATAAGTTACATATATTTCCATATTGGTCTCCAAGCAAAGCTCAATTTTTCTCTTCATTATAGTTATTCTCCCTTGTGGAAATGAGTATTTTCCATCCCTGCAAGGCAGATTCCCTTGATACATTTTGGTTTATAGCACCCTCCCTCTCACTAATGCTGATATCTTTCCTATGAACTCTTTAAATTCTGCTCTACTGAAATTTAGAATGTGTGTCAAAGTATATTCAGATTTCCTTTCTATTGTTACACTATATATGATGGAATGTCCACTCCCCCAAAGGTTCCCATCATTCACCCCCAGCAATCAATTTCTCCCTACTAGATTTGGTTGCTCTGCCTTTTGAAGGTTGAAGTTATCACTAAGACAAGTTTAGAAGTTTTTGGCTGCTCTATATTTGGGGGAAAATAAAGACAATCAGATATCTGGATAATTAAAGCCCACCATTATTTCCATATCATATCTCTGTGCCAGACATGATTTGTTTCCCAAATACCTCATCTATTTTCTTTGTCTGTCCAAGGGGTTTATACAACACTGTAATCACAAAATTGCTTCTGTTTTTCCCTCTTTTGACCTTCATTCAACATCACTTCTAATTCAGCACTCTATTTCCCTGCATATAAAACTGTTTAAAACCTTTCTCCCATATATTTTCCTACAATACAACATAATTATATATAATATAATATCACCAATATTTAAATTGTTATAATGCTCATGCTAGCCTCTCTTGCTGATAATCTATGCGGCATGAGTTTTCAGAGTCACCAACACAAATACTCCAAGTTTGACTAAATATTTTTAATTGATTCATTGATTTGTCAATTCTGCTTAAGCCAGTTACTAGTATTTCATGATTTCATCAATATAATTATATATTAAAATATATTTAAATTTTAAAAAAATATTGAATAAAATTATGAGATTTATAATTGCATCTAATCCAAGTAGCCCCTCTAATTTGAAAATTAGGAAATTGAGGTCTAGAGAAAGATACAGTGTAATACAGCAAATTTGAGCTACCATTATCATCAAAGCAATTTATTGTTTTCAACCTAGATACTACAAAGAAAGTATCCAATAGGATCAAAGATCTAGTTATAATTTGTTTTCCAACAAGGAAACTTCCAAAATAGAGGAGGTATTAGTGATTAGAAATATGTGGTAACAGCTCTAATTGTTTTAAATGAATAGTTGCTTTTACTAAGGGCCCTATGCTTGTCTAGGTTTATTATGGGTTGCTGGAATTTGTGACCTCCTGAATTTCATTTATAGCCATATCTAGCTTGATTTACTTGTAGATCTTTATTGCTCATGTTTAATTATGACCATTTGTTTCTAATGTGCCTGGCTGATTACTTATTGATAGTGATGTTAATAACCTACTGAGATTATTGGAGTACAAGAAATAATTTTTGCATATGCTTTGCTAGTCATGTGTTAGTCATATGCTTCTTTGCTTTCTTCAATGTAGCCTTGATTATTTCCTATAAAGACTTTCATACCCAAAGGCAAAGAATGCATGAATTGTTTTATCTTGGCCTAGAAAATAAGGTTATTAATAATCATAGTAGCTGACATTTATAGAGCACTTCTTATGATTGCAGAAGGCTTTGCATACATTGTCCCATTTGTTCTTCACAATACCCTTCTAAGATAGGTACCACAAGCATCATTTCTACTTTATAGATGAGGAAACTGAGGCTCAGAAACACAATGTCAAATCCAGGTCCTCCTGATTCCATATGTATTATTTTCCACTCACTTTACCACAATAGAAAAGCTACAGTTGCTCATTTCTCTTCTTGTTTGTTTAACCCTTATTATTTTGTCCTACAATTTCTGAACCCCTAAAGTAAAAATTAAGAGTGACCAATATATTAGGTGCCCTGTGTGC